>NC_092858.1:61227655-61309004 GCF_032062135.1 Pyxicephalus adspersus
AAAAAAAAAAAAAAACAAGTTTAAAATAAAAAACACATACAAAATAACGAATTTAAGAAAAAAAAAAAAAATGTCGAATGCAGCAAAATTCGGTTCGGGTATACCCGAATTCGAACAGCCATATTTGGGTCGAATATAGGGACAACCTGAATTCGAACATTAACACTATTGGTAAAATCTTCTATTCTGATTCCTGTATCACAAGAACTAGAACCAATTCAATGAAACTGATGCCATTTACAGATTCAGCAGACCTGAAATACACTAAATATATTAAAAAATCCTTGGCAAGTGAAATTTTTTTTTTTTGTTGAGCTGTTTAATTATCATTACTCTTCTTTCTCACCTATGAACAGGGTTTCCAACAACTGACTTTCGGTACATTACATTTATACTAAAACAGACATTTTATTGATGTGACTATTGTTCCACAGTTCAGACAAAAGGCATGAACAAAGAGGTTCAACAAAGCGGTACTATCGTAGGGCAAAAAATTATGATTTAGTTAAAAATACAACCATTTTTATTTATTATCTAAAAATACATCAAAACACATATTAGAACATTGAAAGTTTGCATAATCACAATACAAAAAATGTTCATAGAACCCTTGCAATTTTTAATTAGTATATAACTCCTCTAGAATATCACTCATAAAAAAATAATTCACTAGGGGGAAATTGTTACACATGGCATGAACAAAGAGGTTCAACAAAGTGGGACTATCTTAGGGCAAAAAATTATGAATTAGTTAAAAATACAGCCATTTTTCCTCTAGAATATCACTCATTGGAAAATAATTCAATAGGGGGAAATTGACTGGAGGGAAAAACAGAATTTATTTATGTATTTATTTATTTTACAGGCGCTCAGGGGAACAAATTTGGAGTGTCTCCATATTTTTGTTATTTTTTCTTCTCCTGTATGGAATTCTTGGAGTTCAGATGTTTGGAACTTTCACTTATCATTGTGTTACAAATGATACACAGCCAGGGTAAGTAATGTGGTTCCGGTTTTATTCACACCCTAAAATTATGTGTGTTAGTCATGTTGGTGTTTCAGCCGAAAGCAAGCAAAAACTAACGTTCATGGTGCGTTCCCACATATTACTATCAATGGTGCTTGAATCATAACTTTATAAGCCAGATTAAAATAGTAAGGTACTTCAAATCCTGAAGACATTTTATACATTTCACTGCTGTGACTAAAAACAAAGAGGATTAATTTTTGTCTTTGGTTTTCTAATAATAAAATATGTTTCTAGAATAAATGTTATACTGTATTTACATTTCACATTTTTCTAGAAGGATGTGATTTAAAAAAAACCCTTTCACTGCCACAGTCTTCCTCATATTTTTCCCCACAACTATGATATGAGTGCTCTATGAGTGGAGAAGGATTAGATCTCCTTTCAAGTTTTACTTCTATAGAAGGCCCTGTTAGTGAGATTTCTCCTTATTCTTCCATTAGCAATGGATTTACCAGACAGTTTTTAATGGCACCCTCAGTGCATTAAGCCATAGCAGGTCAATGCACTACCATGCGTTTTGGCACAATTCTGAAAAAAAGGTGCATGTGTTTTTTTAAATAGGTTTCCTTTACATAGTGTGTGTAATGCACATGCATTAACATAGGAGACTAGCACTGACAGGTGTATATAGGTCCTGACTGAAGAAAAATCTTTAACAGAGATGTACACAGAGAAAAAAGGCAACAGGTGTTCCTTTTCTAGCATTTAAAAAAATATTGTTGTGTGTGGTACAGGTTGTATCTCCGTTCTTGGTAAAGAATATTCTCACAGATGCCAGGAGGAGAAATCCTTAGCTATTCAGTGTAAAACTAAAAGAAAAATGTTCAGCTAGACATCCACCTTGGAGGAAAATTGTATCACTGTACAGCTGTTCTTTTATTCATTTCTCCCATGTTCACAAATCAGTTTTTAGATGTAAAAGAAAATATAAGTAATTTATTATGATTTTTATGTACAATCATGGGAAAAATAAGTAATGGTTTTCTGTATGACTTAATATGTCTCTCACATTGTGGAATCATTTTACACCCATTTTTATTTACATTGGTCCAATTTGTAAGGTTTGCAACCATTTGATTACACACAGCTCTGTTTAAAGGCCGTGATCTTTTTTAGTCATTCTGATGTAGATTTTCTGGTGTGCTTGCGATCATCGTCCTATTGCATGTAAAGCAGGAGGAACTGAATAGACCTATTAGCACATTTTGGAAAGAGACATATGCTATCTGCACAGTATTGTGACTATAGTACTTTTTAGATTATAAAATATAAACATTCTTCATGGAATGAGCTGCAATGAGTTACTACTAGAGACCTGACTTAAAAGTTTTGATGTGTATGTATTATGGTGGACTTTCCAATGACTGATATTTGCTTGTACCCAGCAAGGGCTCACAGTATCTCTGCATTTACTCAGTTGAGCAGAGAAATGCAGAGAATTACATTGGAAGCGTACACAGAGGCTGCCTGTTGTGTACTATATGATATATTTAAAAATATTACTAAGCAATCGAACAGCAGCTGGAAAATGAAGTGATCCAGCAGTCATGCTTTAATGACTCTTCTCCAGCTGTACACATTATCACGGATGGCTTGAATAAGCAGACTGCAATACCAAGAGAAGATTTTCACTTTAAAAAATATAATTGTTCTAGTTTATTAAAATATGGTTGGAAGAGAAAATGAAAGTATCATGCACATTTTTTTATTATCTTTTTATTTGCTTAGGAAACAAAAGGTAAACAGACATACTGGCAGTCAGAGATGAATAGTTATATGGCTGATGCTAGAGACTAAACACCACAGTTCTCTACATTGTAATATCAGCTACACGAGACAAGCACACAATTCATACTTTAAAAACTGGAATTGTAATTTTGCAGCAGTATAAATGTGTTTAAATGAATCTGACCTGTCATACAAAATACATAAAATGTAATGCCATATTCTACACTTGTCTATTCTATCCTGAAGCCACCCACATCATTCAGATACTATGACAGGTAGTGGGATTTAGCACGATCATATACTGTGTGCACAGTTTGGAGTTTGGATGTCAGCAGTTGTACACTAACATGGGGAATAGGTATACCATATATGATATACACATTACACTTCAGTTCTAGTTCTAGTATATTTTCAGGCATGTCAGGTTCACGTTTATGTAAGTTTTCCTTCTTACATTTTGCAATTTGTCTGCAAATTTCTTCTGCTTTCTGCCTGATTTTCTCCTAAAACTAATACAGGTAAAGGTATTAAGGATCTGGGTTGGCCTTTCTATCCCACAGCAATATGGACCAGGGTCTCAGACTAGCACGGCAGTTATGCCCGTGGTTGTCAGGAAAGGGGTGTGTCAGTCTGAGAGTAGGAAGGGAAGCTGAATGGAGCAGGACTGGGTTCCGTGTTGTTTTGCAGCTAAGACTTTAAAGCTGCAACATTTGCTACTTGTGAGTACCTGGTCCCCTCCCATACTTGATTTGTGCACCATCTGGGATTTATTGCTGAAGTAAGCCATTTCGTTATGCTGGACTAATCTGCTTTGTGTTGCATTATGCTGAAGTAAAGTTGTATTTGAGTTAAGCCTGAACGATAATAAATGGACTTTACGAACATCTACGCCGTCCTGCAAAGTGCTGATCCCCCTAACTTCTATATTTATATATATATATATATATTCTTTTTTGGTAATTGAATGTAAAGTTATGTTTCTTGATTTGACCCCACAAGACAATATAGCTATACAAGTTATGATCAGAGGGAACTGAAGGCATTAAAAGAACTTTCCAACAAATTGGTGCATAGCACAGTAAAGAAAAAAAGAAATGTATATGTCTCATTCTGTCACAAAACCCCAAAATAGGAGGATTATTTTTTATCTCAGTACAATCAGTAGAATAACGCTAATCATTCCTTCATGCCTCATCAGCCAGATTCACATCCATAATCACCGTTGTATGGTACAAACATCACCTAAAATTACACAGGTCAACAAAAAATTAGTTTTGATAATCATCAAAAAACACAGCAAATTTTTCTAAATCAGTTTTTCTAGAAGATTTCAGATCAGTTTTCAGTTTTTCCTTACGTACAGAACAGGTACAGTTATGAGAACTAATATAGTTAACATTGTATGTGCATGTATTTTGTACTAAAACGTAAGCACCATTGAAGTGAATGTTAACACATCTTCAGTGTGAAGTAAAATAAGGCACACGGCGGTATAGATCTACTGAACAGTGTCAGTCAGGTACCATTGTTTCTTCAGAAAAGCTTAAAGTATGTTTTTCTTGTGTACCCTTTGTCTGGATTGTCGTGGTACAGCATCCAGCAGTAGTCAGCCATCATACTTTACATACTTTGGCCTTTACAAGGTTCTTCATCAAGCCTAACTTGATATAGAGAGGTGGCAGAAGTGTTTTATGTGGATCAACCAGGCTGAAACCTGACACTGCTTGTTCTGGGCTTATAGGTATCTCTTGGTAGCTGATCACGCTTGACATAATGGTCTCCCGTAGATTGGCTTTCCCACAGGCATGGGGAAAAAGCATTATTTTGTGAATCCTCCTTGCATTTCCATCAGCAAGCCAATGACCTTTAGATCCCCACAGATGTTCCACTGGTGTGTTATATACTGGATTGCTTCAAGTATTAACTTCATGTTGTCATAGGGCTTTTAGGTTAACGGTATGGGCAATCGGTAAACTTGGTTTGGAATTACCATTATGCAGTTGACTGCTTTCAAGCTTCTTTTAGAGATGAAGATACGCTATTCAGATGAAACATGCTCTTGTGACAAACTGTTAAACAGTACATTTATATCATGTCAGTAGCACGGTGAGCCATCACTAGTGAAGAACATTGTCAAGGTATGATTTTGTTTTCTGTAGTGAATTACAGTTACACCCTTTGCAAGCAAGTGCTTCTGTTTAAGCCTTGAAGCAAGAAGTTCTGCTGTGTCTTTGGAGAGATTCAGATCACGAACAAGATCATTCAGCTCTGCTTGTGTAAAGGTCTCTGGTTCTGAATCTTCATCCGGCAAATAGTCAGGATCAGATGATTGGGGGTTGTAACTGGCAGCAACTACAGCGCATTCCTCGTTGCCTTCTACAGAAGCTAGTCCATCATGTGGCGGGACGGCAATGAATTTTTTATAATGAATTTCACACAATATATAGTTAGCTGCATCACAAAAATTACATGTGCTAGAGAAAAAAAACACAGATTTGAAATCCGCATCAAAAATACTACACAGCCCACATAAAATTATATCTGATGAAAATGACATGTGTTATAGAGCCATTAATTCCAAACTACATACAGCAGTCTTAGACCTTATAATGAATCAGTACTAACCACAGTACATTTTGAAATAAATGGAATTCTAATGCAAAAATTCACTGTTCCTAAAATTTTTTCTCTAAGGCTGCTTGTATTCAGAAACATGCACTAAGTTGGGTCAACATGTTAGAGTAGGAGGTCAGGATAGAATATTTAGGCAAACCGCAGCTCCTGCTTAAATATGTACCTCCTCTCCCATGCTGACCCTCACAGACTAACCTGCTCTCAGAACCAGTCTTGTTCCAGGGAAGAACATTCACCATCATTTTATCAACCTCTAGAGTGAAGAGGTATCATTTAGCTTGCAATTCACTCACAGTACAATGACGCAGAAAATTGCACCTATGTCATTAAGTCACTGATGGTCACAACATTATTGTATACACCACATGATCAGCCAAATGCTCATTGTCTGAGCATATGGCACTATGGTACTCTCATTTTCAGAGTGGATGACATCATCAACCCCCTCAAATGACAGGGGTCAGGCCAGGTAATTGGCCCTTCAGGCTCTAAAACCTTCAGTAAGGAGGAAACTCTACTAAACATAATAGGGAGGCAATGAATTATTAAAAACTTGGATTTGCACAAAAGCACTACATCTTTACTTGTTTGTAGATTATATTCATACAGGACCATACACTGCTAGCACAAGGCCACAGACCTGAAAACAGTTGTCAGACTTACAACCCAGCTCTGTAGATTACACTACCCTGTTTTATAAACTGTACTGTTACTTACCTATTCCACATCACCTCATTCTATATGCTATGATGTCTGTTCTCTATTCAACACTGCCACACCTTGCTAGTACTGGGTTGGACCCTCTTTTGCCTTCAGAATTGCTGTAATTGTTCATGACACAGATTCAACAAGGTGCTGGAAACATTCTTTGGGGATTTGGTCTATATTGCCATGATAACAGCACACAGTTGCTGCAGATTTGTCAGCTGCACATCCATGATGTAAATATCCCATTCCACCACACCCCAAAAATAGAATATATCAAATCTAATAAACTATGATCAGGTAACTGTGTATACCATTTGAATACAGTGAACTTGTTTTCATGTTTAGGAAACCAGTTTGAGATGATTTGAGACATGTGACAGGTTATTAACCTGTTGGAAGTAGCTATCAGAGGATGGGTACACTGCAGTCGTAAATAGATAGACATGGTCAGCAACAATACTAAGACATGCTCAGTTGGTACTGAGCAAGCCAGGGAAATATCACCCATACCATTACACCACCTTCAGCCTGAACCAAAACAAGATTTATCAATTGTTTGGGCAACATTTTTCCAATCTTCTTTTGCCCAGTCTTGTTGAGCCTGTGTGAATTGTAGCCTTAGGTGCCTGTTCTTAACTGGCACTTTGTCATCCATGTAAAAGACATAATTAGTACATGTGAAAGTAAAATGTTTAAATATTTTCCCATTGCCCTGTGGTCCTTCATTTTAAAAGGTAATCAGTGCATGCATATGCAGTGCTCAACCCAGAATTTTTTTGGGTTGAGCAGGAAGAAGTTTAGGCAGGTGGCAGCCCCTGTATTATGACCCAACTGTTCTGTAACCACCCAAAAACAGCCAGGTGGTTACTGAAATGTGCCGGGTGCTGCGCCCAGCTAAAAGGGGCTGGGGAGAACACTGCATATGGTGTTGTACTGATATCTTTAGCTTGGTGGAGCTTGTGTTTGACATTACATAAAGGATAACAGAATGTAAATCTTTCAATAACTGGTACCATATATATATGCTAATAACAACAATTAATCAAATCATTTTTGCAAAATAAATGGATACATATTGTACTACATACTGTAAAAATCACAGAAACAAAGTAAATAATTGTAGTAATCATGTAGACACATGTCAACACAAATTGGGCAGAAATATTAGCAATTGTGTATGAATTCAAAATTCTGAATTATTAAGTAAAAATAATTAATACCATATTCACTATAAAACCAGCATAGAACCTTTGAGTCTGATCAGGCAAAATGGGTGACTGGCTCACTGATGTGACAGAGGTAGATAAATGGGGAAAGAAAATATCTCACATTAACATTTATTGTTTTTTTGATCATAATATGTGGGTGCACCTATGTCAGCTAGATTAAAATTCAAGAAACAAAATTGATGAGAATATTTATAAACGTTGGCATACTGCAAGAAGTCCCTAAATAGATGTACAATGTATCAAACAGAATATGGTATATATATATATATATATATATATATATATATATATACATAATAGAAAATATTATGTATTATGTATATACAGTCTTGTATATTTTGCAAAATAAACAAAATGGTTTATACTTTTAGATGCAATAAGTTTTTCTTGAGTCATCCCTTGTTACTGACAAATCATTTGACACACTCACATTCCATTTAGATCCAGCTCTGTCTGTTTCAACCTACCCTAGCCAAAAAACTGAAGTGAAAAGCACATTTTAATTGCTGCAAGTACCTTTGCTGGTCTCCACATCAATACGTGTCCCTGTAGAGCCTCCTGGATCCTAGAGCTAGGCTGAACAAAGGACCTAAACCATGCCCTTACTGATTGCTAAACCCTACATACACCACAAGTTATCTGTATTTTAATACTGTTGGTACCTTAGGCACATATATGTTATAGCCTTATAACCGCTCTAAAATTAGTTATCATACAAATTTAACTATACTTAATTCTGTTTTAGGTAATTTGAACATGAACCAATAGAATACAGTTAATACTAAAACCAAAATATCTTTGAATATTTACTGAGATTTTATTTATGCTGAATATCAAGACAACTGTGTATTACTACAATCCAGTATGATTAATTTGCCTTTGGTTCATTAAAACAGTTGCTGACACTGCTGACCAGTTCATGCTGATAAGGCAAGCATAATGATTAGGCACTAAGAATAATAATTGTGTTGATACTATATGTACATGAGAACAGACTGTTTAAAAAAACAATGTTTGTCTATGTGGTAACAAAAATGATTGATCATGTGCTGTGTAAATTTTGAGAAATTTCAGGTACCATATCAGAAGTTTGGAAAGGGTGGGCTAAGTATTGGAACCCACATTAAAAAGAAGTTTATTAGAAAAACTAAATTGGAATTACAAGCATATCTGATAGTTTTCTCCTCTTGATGTTATGATGGCAAAAGTAGCACACTTACTTAAAAAAAAAGCTGTAACTCTCCATGGTTCCAATCACCTGGTATTTCCCAAGTATGCAATCTCCTGAATTTTGGGGGGCATTTCCAATAAAAAAGGTTTCACTTTGTGACAGGGCTTTTATTGTAGCACCTTCCCCTCATTGCTTTGCTATATGGATTTCAAGTAAATCCCATTTAACTGGTCCCCTGGTGGTGTCCACTAACTAGTTACTAGTACTAATATTGGCAATTGTACCATGCAGCAAATCACTCCAGGCTTGAAGTTTAAGAGAAACCATCATGTACCATCCAGTGCATTTTACACGATTTGAAAAAAAAAGTATATGTTTTCATATGTAAATACAGATCAGTCAGTAATTGATGTATAGTTTGCCTATTAGCCCTAAAATGGATCCAGTAAAACTTAAAAAAAAAAAACATTTGGCAAAACAATTGCAAATAGAAACCAAAAGCATTAGGGTCAGTGAGTGCAGTAAGAGACTTTCGATGTCAGTGTTTGCAGCAATTTACATGAAGTGCAATATCTATTAGGGCACTGTCAATCTGTTAGGTTTTTACATATAAAACATATTTCAGATTGTAAATAAATGCATTGGTAAGCAGTGAACACACTCTGTCCTTTCTGCCAAAACTCCTATTTAACTGTTGGACAAGAAAACACTCATTTAGCCAAAGGCAGCACAATTAAAAAGTGGGGTAGTGGAATGCAGGGCAAAGCATTCCAGCACACTGACATTTTTATCCACTCAGCATGGAATAATAGTAGGTGCCCACCAGAGGATTCTCACACAGGCCAGTCTGAGCTGGGCCCTAAAGATTGGTACATGTATTAGATGCATGCTATTGCATAAATCTCTATCTGTGCTCCAGGAAATTAAAGTACAGGTGTGCTTTAATGTAGAGTTTGTTCTTTAACATTTAAAAGTTTCTGACAGTTCAATTTGTTGCTGTCAGTTAAGGGAAAAATCAGCAGCATAATTCTTTATTAAATAGTGTAGAACACTGTTGTGCTCACCACTTTCAAACTGTATAGTGCACCTGTGGCATATAAAGGATACCCACATCTTTGTATGTGTCAAAAGTTTGCAGTCAGGCAGAGTAAAAACAATGAAATGGACCAAATTCAAGCTAAAAGCCGGCATGGTTCTAATGTTTGAAATGCAAAGTGCAGCAGGCTGTAGCAATCCGTTTACATTTTGCTGACTTCTTTGTGTATTGCTCCTTGCCTTAATAAATATACCCATCAGAATTCTATGTTGTGTAGAAAATTGTGTATGTGGAGATATTTGAACCATTTACTGTGGCAGAAAGATTTACAATACACAGTCAAATACAATATTAAAGGTTTACATTACCTGGAAGTTTACAGCAAATAGGCTAAATTTATAGGTAGCATTAAATTCCAGCAACTATGTTTTATTGAACTTTGCACATAGAAAAAGCTGCAAAGGGATTTGCTATTTTTGGACAGTGAAAGGTCAATTCCTCCCGGCTGATTTTGTCCTTTTTATTGCAATGGTCATTCAAAGTGCACTGGTGATTGATTTGAACACTCTGCCAAAGTATGTGAGGAGAATGATAGTTCTTGAATAAATTATATAAACATTTTACATTAATATCTGTTTTCTACAATGATTTGTAGATGGCAGATGTTAACTAAGCTCAGCTGGGCTTCGTAATTATTATACCGGTGGAAAAAAATTAAAATTTCTACCAACCCTATACATACACATAAACATTTTAACCACTAAGTGACTTTATCATTAAGTGACTTTAGAAATAATTGTTGTGGATAACTATTAAATATGTGTTACTATCTCATAACCTCTATGTGTTGCTTTTTTCTTTTCCTGTAAAAAAAAACAAACTCAGGACAAAATAAAGTACCGGTAATTTATAATCAAGTTCATTCTGTTAGCATTGTGATATAAGACACATTCCAAATTTAAAAATCAAGTTCTTCTAATTAATAATAATTTCTTTTAATTAGATTATTACAAATCTAGAATTTTGGCTATAAAGGTATGAACAACAGGCTGTATTTTAGGAGTATTGTTAACTGCATTATTAATATTATATACCGGTAATAATATTAATAATATTAAAAAACAGTGATTATATAGTGCCAACATATTATGCAGTGCTGTACATTAAATAGAGATTGCCCCCTCACTGCTTACCATGTTTCCGTGGATACTCCTCATTGGGTTACTAGCGAGGTGGGCATGGTAATTCGCGTCTTAGTGGAAAATCTATTGTGGATTCCCCCCAGGGTGCGCCCTGTAATTATCAACCCACTACTGAGACACTTTATCCAGATTTGCCCCTTAGTAATGTTCCCTATCCCTTTGAACGAATTTGTGCTAGTAACCCCCTTGGTAAAGGCCTGGTCTCTGCCGTGTATGATACTCTGGTACGTAGACATATCTCAGTGCCTCTACCCTATGTGACCCGCTGGGAGGGGGATTTGGCTGTGTCCTTGGGACAGGAGAAGTGGGAACAGATGTGGGACTCCACTGCTCATTGTAGCATTAATAGTTTGGCTGTCAAAGTAAACTATAAGCTTATTATGCGCTGGTACATGGTCCCAGTAAGATTAGCCAAAATAAAACCTAATCAGAGCCACAAATGTTTCTGAGGCTGTGACTCCCCAGGCACCCTACATCATATCTGGTGGGAATGTCCCAAATTGCGAAGGTACTGGACACAGGTATACCAAGTAGATTTTATGGTCACGGGACGGTCCTTCCCTAAACGCCCTGCAGACGCCCTGCCTAATTTAAAACCTGAGGTTTGCACTGTGACTCAATTTTTTTTTATTAACACACTTATTCACAGCAGCTAAACTGGTTATAGCGAAAGCTTGGTGGTCCGCCACTCCCACCATTGCACAAGTCAAACAGAAAATGTCAAAGTTCCTGGTCAATGAAAAAATGAGGGCCATACTTACGGACTCCATGTCACGTTTGAATAAAGTGTGGTTACCTTGGATTGATTATTATATGCTGGGATCGCACGAGTCTACTATTCTAAGGTTTTATTGTTGGAGACATAACTAGTTACCTGGACATATTAATACTGTGTGTTGACCCGTCTATCCACTTCCCTCAAGATTATTTTTCTATCAGGTTAGAAAAGTGGGTGGCGCGAAAGTTGTCTAGGGATTTGAAGGCAAAGCATAAGAACTTTAAATTTTTTTTTAAGGTGAATTGAAAGCCAATGAAGAAAACTGCAAAGAGAGGCAACAGAAGAGGAATGGTGGGAAGGATGGATGAGTCTGGCTGCAGCATTCATAATAGATTGTAGAGGAGAGAGTCGGGTTAGTGGAATACCAGAGAGGAGGATGTATAGAGTAATCCAGACGATGGATAAGAGCGTGTACAAGGAGTCTGTTGGTCTCTGGGGACAGATAAATGCTTGGGGTGAAGGAGAGGGCAGAATGGAAGGTGACCCCAAGGCAAGGTGCCCGAAAGGAGGAGTTATTAACAGTGTTATTACCAGGAATTTTGCAGGAGGATATTTTGAATGGGAGGGGGTAAGATCATAATTTGTATTTTATTCAGGTTGGGTTTTAGAAACCTGTCAGCTATCCGTGATGAGATGGCTGACAGACAGCATGAAACCTTATCCAGGACTGAGGGTGACAAATCGGGGTCGTCAGATAGATTTGAGTTTCATCTGCATACAGATGGTACTCTAAGCCAAAGGAGGAGACATGATGAATAAAGAGGTTTATAGAGAAAAGTGAACTGATCCAAGAAGGGGTGGAGAGTAGGAGAGGAGGAATTGCCAATTAAACAAACTTGAAAGGAGCGGTTAGACAGATAGGAAGCAAACCACGAGAAAGAGCACTATCACTACGACTTACTCTAATTAGGTCATTGGCCATTTTAGTAAGGGCTGTTTTGGTGAAATGGGCAGCTCCAATACATGATTGAAGAGGGTCAAGTAGAGATTTGTTGTTCAGATAGTCAGTGAGTCTTTTATAGACAAGGTCCTCAAGAAGTTTGGAAACATATGGGAGAAGAGATATATGATGGTAGTTAAAAAATAGAGAAGGGTCTAGTGAGGGTTTCCTTGAGGATAGGGAGAAAAATGTCATGTTTGAAGGCAGAGGGGAAGATACCAGTAGAAAGGGAGAGGTTGAATAGTTCAGTAAGAGTGGGGGCCAGGGTGGAGGAGCGAGCATGGAGTAGATCAGATGGTAGTGGGTCAAGCAGACAGGTAGTATATTGAGATAAAGGACTTGATTTATTAAAGCTCTCCAAGACTGGAGAGGATCCACTTTATTCAGTGAAGCTGAGTGACACAGCAAACCTGGAAAAGGTCTGGTCCAGGACTGAAAACATTTACTAACAAATAGCAAATTACTAAGAAATCCATTTCAGGTTTGCTGGATCACCCAGCTTCACAGTTAAAAATATATTCTCTCCAATCTTGGAGAGCTTTAATAAGTCAGGCCCAATGAAAGAAGAGAGGAGAACTATTATTTTTTTATAGGCAGTTGGAGGTGAAAGCAGAGAGATTGCTAAAGTGACCAATCTACACTGCTTACCTGTAAAAATGTGAAGCCTCGTCCCTGGATATGCAATGTGGCAGGAAAATGTCAATTGCAGGGCTGATTGAATGATAGGGAAATTATAAATATAAAGGAAATTGTTGTAACAGACATATACACATTCACATCCACTGTATCAGGGACACCTTTCTAATACTGGGTTGGACCCTTTTTTGCCACTGCAATTATTTGTAGCATAGATTCAACAAGATGCAGGAAACATTCCTCTGTCATTTTAGTTCATATTGAAATTAGAGCATTGATTTGTGAGCTGCACACCCTTGATGCATATCTCCTGTTTCACAGCATCCCATAGGCACTCAGGAGAGAGATCTGGTAACTAGAGGCGACAGTTCTGACCTCTGGCATATTTTTTATCCAAAGAACTGGCACTCAATGGATATTTTGCCTTTTTTAAGACCATTCTCTTTAAGCCCTTGATTTGGTTGTATATAAAAATCCCAGCAGATCAGCCCATCTGGCACAAACAGCCATTTTGAAGTCATTTGAATTACCTTTCTTCCCCATTTTGCTGCTCTAGCAAGATATACATGCCCAAATTGCATATAAATAAATATATATATATATATATATTTTTTTTTTTTTTTTTTTTTTTTGGAAATGATGAGTTAGCTCATCCAACTAAATCTTTTCTTTGTGGTTAACAGACTGTTTAAAACGAATACACAATATTTTGTACACAACTGCATCTTTTGTGCCTATGACAGTGAATGGTTGCTTTAAATTGTTAAAAGAAATGAATAGTGATTCTGTATATACTTTTTCTTTCTTTCATTATTATGAATAAAAAGTAAAAAGTGTGCCTTACTCAGGTAATATATCCTTAGCCATATGTCACATGTTTATATTAAAACAAAAATTGTATATATAAAATTAATGATCAAAAATTATTCATTTGAAAAATGTATACATCAAAAAATTAGGTGTAATTGACCCAAATTCATTACAGTTTGTCTTTAATATTGCAGCACTACCACTCACCTATTACATTCTGTCAGTATTGTATTTGAAAGCTTGACTGCATTCTTTCCTATTGTTGTTATCCTAGAAATGTAACGTGGAATAATCTTGCCATTCCGGATACTCATTGTTCACCAGATGGAGAAGGGTACCAGTGTCCCCGAGGCTTTAAGTGTATGGATCTGGAAAACCTTGGTCTGAGTAGACAGGAACTTGGATACAGTGGCTTCAATGAAATTGGTATGTGCTAGTAAATATGTATATTTATACAGTACATATTTTTAAAACTATCACAGTATGCACTTATATGTGTATTTACAGTTGTATGCTTTTCTCTGGTTCATTCTTTTAGCTATCTTTTCATACATTATTTATTTTTTATACCTAAACTTACTTAATAATTTTATTTGGATCTTTTTTGATTAATAACAACTTTTACACATTTATCTTATAGTCTTTTACCCATATCTTTGCATATGTGCAATATACAGGTTTTATTTGGCACGCAGGAGTAGTGTCACTGTCTGTTTTGTCTTTCATTGTTTCTTAAACCTGTTCAAACAAACTATTACCATACAGACATGGCTGGATTCCTAATATTGAGCTTATAGGGATACAGCCTTTGGCATCCATAGAAATCCCCCATGGCTGGGGTCACTTTTCACACTGGACATTTTCGTGTTGTACCAGGCATTAGGCAGAACTCCGGGCAAACAACTAAGTATACAGTTAAAATAGATATATGTGTGCTATTTTTTATACCAAAGGTTTTGTGTTTTTTTCATCCTTTCAAGAGATTTACACAGCCCTCCCAATCAAGTACGGCTCTGCCTGGCAGAACAGGAGAGTTGGTCTTTCTCTGCTGTAGTTCAGTAAAACAATAGAAATATCCAGCTCTGTTATTGAACACCTACCTCCTTGTCTTCTGTGCACTGCAGAACAACTGACTTGTACCTGGCTGTGCTTCCATAACTTTAACAGGCTAATACCTAGTCAAATCAAGGCATTTACACTTCTTGCAAAAAATAAAAATAAATACATTTATTACACAATTATTTATTTGATAGCCATAGTATAGCCAAGTATCTTGTAAATCTGCCCAGAGTTCAGCTTTAACCATATCAGAACATTGGGCCTGATTTATGAAAGCTTACCAAGGCTGGAGAGGATACACTTTCATCAGTGAAGCTTCACTGATGAAAGTGTATTATCTCCAGCCTTGGTAAGCTTTTATAAATCAGGCCCATTGTGTCTGTATATATAACTTTATGTGAGATTGCTAATAGTAGAAAAAAAATGTGATCAATGACTGGACGGAAAAAAGATGTCTATTTGTCTTGTTCTGTCTGTGGGCAAAATTCCATGGTGTCTCAAGGTAATTGAGACATTTGGCTGTCCATGTAGGTGATTTATTTTTCCCATGGCAATGTGCATTACCCTTTTAAATGATAGGAATACAATGGTAGTTGGGCTTTGCACTGAGAAGAGAAGAGTGCAAAGAAGAGTGAAACCACTCCTTTGCACAGAAAGGAGTGGTTTCAGTTTTCGAAGTTAGAGAAGTATATTTTGTAGTTGTAGTTGTTGTTGTAGTTAGGGTAGGAATATGTTATTAGTTAAGTGATAACTAGATAGAGATAGGGTTTATTTTTAGAGTTGTTTAAGAACTAATTTTAAAGGTTTGGTTTAATTTGAGGAGTGGGTTAGGTGAAAAGAAAGGACACTTGCAGTATGAGAAATAAATGTCTACCTTTCTTCAAAGACTGATTGCTTAGCTGTATCTGGCTTCAGTAATTTAAATCACTGACCTGGAACAAAAATGCAGATTTAAAAGCTAGAGTAGAATTTCTGATATGCTTACCTTTGCCAGATCACTGCCTTATAAAGTAAAAAGAAGTCATCAGTAAACAGCATGACAGCTAAGAAACTAACATCTTCAGATGTAGATGTCAGAGAAAGCACCCTTGATATTCTTTTAGGTCTTCTTTAAAGCAGAACATAACTGTTTCCTAAAAGAAATCTCAAAGTGAAAATGTTCAATAATGTTTTTTAAAGATCTTTAGTCAAACCATTGTTGTCTTACAGTGATTTTTTAGATTTAGCTTCTAGCACATATGCAGTGGGTTTATTTCCCCCTTCATGTCCTGAAATGGCTTTTGTCATTGATGGTCACATGTGTAGCACCCTAACAACTGCTGCCTGCAGATCTAGAGACTACGATAGCACAATTTTCACTAGGTGGGTAGATAATAGGGTTTAGTTCAACTTTAAGAGTTCATTTTAGGTTAAACGTTAGCTTAAAGGTTGGGTTTTACAGTGGACAGTTATAAAAGGAAAAGGTAAATTGCAGTATTCATGTGTTATGATACCATTTTATTCCTTCAGCTATCACAGCACTCCAGATATAGTTAGGTCACCATACAGTGCAGTTATTTTCAATCAGTAAATAAAATAATCATGGTTACAGAAATACATAGAATTGGTCAGGTAGAGAAATTATAGCAGTATTTTACACTGACAGACATGTCAAATTTACATAATCCAAGCCTACACCAAATCTAATAGGATGTCTTTCTGGCCAAGATATAAGAATTCAACCATATTTATTATGAATTCTGACATAATGTATACTGTATGCAGGCATTTTTTTCTTAAACCAGTCATTTACATTTAGATGAAAGTGCTTCTTTTGCCCAGTCACCTACAGTCGTCTATTGGTAAATGAAAACTATTGCAAAACATGTTTGTTTTCTCTCACATCCATGGAAAAAATACATCAATAACTAACATAAGTATGTTCTTTAATAGGACTTTTATTGATTGGTTTCGTAAACATTGTTACACTTTCTGTAATAATATAAACATAATGGATTAATTGATAAATTGTAAACTGTCCAGCTTTTCTTATAATTGCCTCTGCACCTTTAAATCTTTTCCCCAGCACCTGGCCAAAGGATAGAACCTTTTATATCAGTATTAGGATAAACCCCACCATGTGTAAACTTTACATGCACTGCATTGGTGTTCTTGACAGTCTGCTTTTTGGTACATTGTGGTGTGTTGGCAGCCCATTTCAAATGAATAGGCTGTTTTGACTTAATATCCATCAATGTATGCAATATTGCACCTAAAGTGCATGTGGTAAATGAACATTTGTATGAAACATAAAAACAACCTCCCTGTGAGAAACACAGTTTCCCCCTTAACTTCTCATCCCACAAATGCTAATTATCATGGTGACCCTCTGGCTTCAATACATTTGCATCTGGGGCCTTGTTCCTACTATGTGTGTTACAGTAATGTTCATTGTTTAAAAAATGAATAAGTACTGGATCGTGCATTTGATTGCCAGTCCCTTAAATATTCCACAGGGGAGATGAAAACAAGAATGTTAACATCTAAAGATTTTGGACTTTTTCAATGGCATTAAAGATAATTGGTAGTACTTTTATAAATACAAAACCTTTATTTACAATATATCAAAACAACATGTTATCTGAATACATAGCCACGTAACTGTATGTACTAAGGGGTGGTAAGGTAAGGGGTTGGAACCCCACAATTCTCACAAAGTTGTAATACAGCAAAGCATATGAAAGGAGAACATGAATCACATCTTTCGTAGATTGTAAAGAAAAATCTGGTGGGTACCTGTAAAGCATCAAAGCATTTTGCAGTACACAACTGCTTCCTCGTGATGTTTGGTACCCTAAAAACAATGATGTATAAAACAATAGGTCCATATGTGCATCAAAAACACAATACCCTACACAAACAGGTAAGCATTGAATATAATTCACATATAGTCATCAAGTATTCCAAAGCATAATATCTCAATCACTTGAATAGAGGCAAGTGTGGCAGGAGTAACCAGGTAAGTATCTTAGCAAAATGTATCTTAGTATTGGTAAAAATACGGCAGAGATTTTCTTATACTATGCTGAAAAGTCCATTTAAAAACAAATTACACACCCAGCTAGATGAAATCAGTGGGAAATAATGCCGTAAAGGATATCAATACATCGGCAGAAAAGTGGGGGGTTTCATGAAGTTGACTGTGACCCTATATTTCTCCTACCAGTAAGGACCCCATGCCCACATCAGTATCTTTCAGTGTTAGTCTGATTATAGACACGCAGCGTTAAACTGTGCAAGCTGCTGCTGCTGTGTGGCCAGGAGAGACAAACCACATAATGGGCAACAAGATCTGCACACAGCTCTAACTGTGGTGCAGATCTTCAGACCACCAATGTCAAAAACGTCATGAAACTTTTATGAACCATGTTGATCTGCTGCTGCCATGGACAGAACTGTGTGCAAAAAAGGGCCCCAACTGCTCCTATTCACTTTAATGGGAGAGGTTGGGACTGTGATTGAGCCTGTGGCAAAGCACTGTAACATGCCTTGGGTCAAAAATGGCCCTTACTTTACAGAAAATTATGTGAACAACAGTGAAATATAGTGTACATATACAATATTTCAAATATTGATGACTGAATTTCTGTTTATTTCATAAATCAATGTACTAAACCACAATCATGTTTGTGACACTTGTCCTATACCTTAATACATGATCAGGCTGACAGAATTTGCTGTTAACCACATAACACAGTTTCCCTGAAAATCTAATCATGTTTCTAAAGCCCAGAAAACAAGGATGTAACTTAACATCTTCCTAGTGACTCTGTGTGAATTATGTAGATTTTCTGATTATGCAAATGCTTTATTTCTAAAAACGGAAAACAGATTGAACATTTCACACGCCTCAAAGAATATGAAGAATTAATGTAAATGCAGGGATCTTTTGAAGTGATTCCACTCTCCTTGATCTTTCATACAAATATACAGTTTACATATTTTTTTCTCTTTTTACATGTTTTTGCTGATTTGGTAGAATACAGGAATTCTGGAGTTGTTACAGAAACTTGTCACAAACTGTCATATGCTTAGAGCTAGTATTAGTAGAATGTCATTTTGGCAGGAGTGTTAACTTGTCCAATTAAATCATACATCTTCATACAGAGCTTACTAACAATGCCTGCAGGGGCTTTGGTTATAATGCAGAAACTTGAAAAGCAAAAGTTCATCATAATTTAAAAATGGACATTCCTGACTAAATCTGCTGACTACTCTTTTTTTAACCTGTCATGATAGAAACAAATGTGTTGCCATTTTAATCCTTTGATATTGCAAGGTATCTAGCTATTACACTGATCCTTAGGCTTAAATACAGTCAGTCACTGACTGTAATAGGGTAATGCAGATCACTGGTGCTAGTTGTGGCTCAGTGAATCAGTATCTTAAAGAGAAGAAGGAAAGAAGTAAACAGAAACAGTTTTTATATACAGTATTTCTTAAACTAGGTTTAAAGCAAAACTCTCAGCGGATATAATATAAAAATGTCCATTTGTTATATAGTTATGTATTAATTAAAAAAATAATGAAATGGTATATATATCCTTCCTCAGATTACATGTATGTATTTAGACTTCTGTTGTTTTGACAGAGGTGCCGTTGATATCAGGTGGATAGCAGCTGATAGTAGACAGAATAGAATCATGCAGATTTGTTTCTGTTGAATTTAAAGAATACCTAATTGGTGCCCAAACTGCACAAAGAAAATTTACCTCACACCATTACACTACGACCACCAGACTGAACCATTGATACAAGGCAAAGATGGATCCAAAGTTTCATGTTGTTGACGATAAATTCTTACCCTACCATCGGAACGCTGTAGCAGAAATCAAGATTTATCAGACCAAGCAACAGTTTCCAGTCTTCTACCAATCTGTCTAATTTTGGTGAGACCATGGAAATTGTAGCATCATGTGCCTGTTTTTAGCTGATAGTGAGTGTTGTATTCATTGTGGTCTGCTACTGTAGCACATTTGCTTCAAGATTGGAAATGTGCATTCAGAGATGCTCTTCTGCATACCTGAGTTGTAATGAGTGGTTATTTGAGTTAAAGTTGCCCTTCTATGTCTTTCTCTAAAGTCACAAAAAAGTGATACAAAGGCTACAAATGACCCTATGACTAGCAAAGTTTACACCTCAGCAATTATATCCAATAAGGACTACAGAATAACACTTGGCAGAGTTGGAGTTCTACTTTGCTGGTGCTCTCCAATCAGATACTGGAGTTTCCAGTAAATGGGAGTTCTTGCATCATGTCTCATGTCTATACAACTGCTAGACATCTTCAACAGTTAAAGACTTGTGACTTAAAGGTCAAATATGTGAAAAAAAACAAATGCATAGCTTCGTGCTGGTATACCTGTTTCTATGGTTGTTTCTAAGCTTATAGTTCAGAGCTGAGCCAAGGTTGATTTAGAAGAAACTGCATTCCATAGCATTCATTGGAATACATTTGTGTCACACTAAATCAATATAAGTAGTTTACATCTTAGCAACAGTGATCAGGGGCAGCCTTAACTGAAAGAAAAATTAGGTTTTCAAATATTATTGATTTGGCAAGGCTTAGATGTACTATGTAGTTTTGGCAGCAGGTGTAAATCTTAAGGAAAAAATTCATATTCCAATGGTAATGCAAAACTTTCCATGGCAAACATTTCTACCATTTCTATTTTTAGATGGGAAAAGACTACTACTCATAAAAAAAACATTAAAAACAAGCTGTCATTTTCTTTCTATTTCTGCATTTCATAAGTGAATAAAATCAAAGTGTAACTGAATTCCAGAAGCTGTGCCCAAAAAAAACAGACCGGCAGAGGGCAACGGACTAGTTATTAGTATTGACTGTGTTCTTCCAGCAGCTAATATTTCCACATTATTAACTTACATTAGCTTGTTCTGCACTGTGTATCTATAAGAAGGGGTCATCTTAGGAGACAGATGACATTCCCAATCATTTCTATGTTCCCTAGATATTATTTTATTGAAACAATGGTTTTCAAAACATGATAAACAACTTTTGAAAAACATGGTGAAGGTGAAGGTATATATGCAGAGTGTATCCAAATTAATATAGTAGGCATTTTGTATAGGTAGTGTAGTTCACATAAGGTTATTGTATATACAAATCAACTGTTTCTTCATTTTGTATGTTCACCACTGCCTGTTCATTAGTTTCCATCAATAGTATGTGTCTATCGTATTCCACACCTTCCAAGCTGATCCCCTATTGATGCTCTACTTAGCGAAACCCGTTAGGTGTGGCTTGGAACCAGACAATAATTGTATTTGTTTTTAGTTTGGTAAAATAGTGCCTAAATATACTCCATGATGATGTTTCTCTATTCATTTTGAGTAGTGTGCTCTTCGTTACCCATTTTTTACCTTGGATCTCGTTGGGAAGCTTTCCATGGTATCGATAATTTGATTTCCCTGGACTGTAAAGGGGGAGAGTGTGTCATTTGACCAGGCACCTGCATCTAGCATCTAGGGGAGTTTTTAACCAGGAAGAGAACTAGCAATGGGGAATGCGAACAGTGCCTAAGAAGACACTGAAGAAAGTGTGAAAGGTGTGAAATACGATAGACATATACTATTGATGGAAACTAATGATGACTACTAGATTGTAAGCTCTTCGGGGCAGGGTCCTCTCCTCCTGTATCACTGTCTGTATTAGTCTGCCATTTGCAATCCCTATTTAATGTACAGCGCTGCGTAATATGTTGGCGCTATATAAATCATGTTTAATAATAATATTAATAATGATTAAAAGGTGGCAAACATAAAAAAACAAAGTTCTTCACAAAACTTTTTACCTAGTTTCTTGATTTAGGATACAATCTTGATCCTTTTTTGGTGGTACGTTACTTTCTTTAAAGAAACTTGTTAAATTGTATTGAGCTGTATTCAATTAATTTTATGTAAAATACACTACCTGTATAAAGCACCTACAGTATTTATTTAGATAATAGTTTTTCGGAGTGATTTGTCCATTCCTTTACTGGTCAGCTATTTATATACATCCAAAGGTTTCAACGCATTGGTTTTTTAGATATTATTATCTGTGCAGAGTTTATTCGTCCTAGATTGTAAGCTCTTCTGGACAGGGGCCTCTCCTCCTGTGTCACTGTCTGTATCTGTCTGTCATTTACTACCCCTATTTAATGTACAGCGCTGCCTAATATAATTTGTCTGTGTTGTGATGCACCACAACACACTTTACCACTCTACTTTGCAGTCCCCAGTCAACTTAATACACTTTTTTTTGTTAAAAATGATGCACTGGCAGCCCATTTATCTCAGTTGAATTATGAAACTTCATTAAACAACGTTGCTGTGGAGAGATTCACTTAATAACATCAAGTGATGGCATTTATATAATGACAAACAGCAAATGAGCACTATTTTCCTACTTACCAATGGGGTAAAGGGGCAGGGCTTCTTCCTAAAGGACAAAAACATAGTGGGACATTCTTCCTCCTACATACCCACAACATAAGGAGGTACTTCTTCACCTTCTGCTCAGCAATGGGATTGATTTACTAAAGAAATTTACATACCAACCTTAGTAAATCAACCCCAATGTAAAGGAACTCCTGCTGACTACAAGTGTGGGGCCAATAATAAAATTTGTTAGGACAAAAAATAATATATTCTGTACCTTAAGGCCTCAGTTAATAATACTATCCCTATATTATTTTCCTTAAATTAGTTCTCCCAGCAGTTAGTGTGTGATTTCTGCAGCCGATCATGGAAAATGTCTAAAAGCTGCATGCATATTCATGTCAACTAAACATAATGTTACCCTATATACCACTATAGTAGGGTGCATAGGGGCACTATAATAGCGTGCATTTTAGTTTTATATAATGTAGTAAACATGTATGTGTACCAAATAAACAGAAATATCTGGTTAATGTTCCAGTAGTTCTGTATTTTTGATCATAACAAAGCTGATATAAGTCTTTAGTCTTTACAAATAATCCTTTGTAATTGGCAAGCTATTTTAACAGTGCTTATTTCTTTGTTGTAGAATCCCTGATGGTCAATTATTATTTTGTGTTTGGACAGTGCATTAGTAGTGCAAGTACATGTTTTACAAAATTAGCTTTTTTACAAGTTAGGTCAAAATCTTTACCATCATTAAAAAAACAGTGTGTTGTTTTGCATCTGAGAATAAAGGGGTCAAAAAATGATGGCCATAAAATATTAGAGTAACTTGTTAAAGTCACACTCCATTTAAAAATAAAAAGTAAATTCTTTAAATATAATAAAAGGCACATCCTTCCTTACCATCCGTCCTCTCCTCCTGTATCACTGTCTGTATTAGTCTGTCATTTGCAATCCCTATTTAATGTACAGCGCTGGGTAATATGTTGGCGCTATATAAATCCTGTTTATTAATAATAATAATAATAATAATAATAATTACCAGAGCTTCAGGTTTTCATTCAGGCATTGATTTGGTGTACTGGTCTGCATCCCCCTGGTCATGAAGATTTTCAAAATTCTTCTTTTGGATGCTGGAAAAGTATTCCAAATGGAACTGCAGACTTTTTTCTGTCTCTCACAAACCTAATGTTTTGCAGTGCTAATACTCGGGTGTTTTATTTAAGTTAGTAAAGAACTCTGATGGAATAAACTGAATACATTTTACGTTTCTGCAAATTTGCAGTGTTGCTGCCTGGGACTCCTGTTGATTATAATTAAAATCGTCTTTCCCAATGCAAGCCTATCAGAAACTGCCCATAACATATGTTGATTATTCTATCATGAAAGGTGTTAGGCCAATCTCTATGGTTTCTGTGGTTCTGCATAATAAATTCTTTGTGAATACTTGTGTTGCAATGTGTTACATGCAGTCTGAAGTATAGTGGTGAAAGCCTGTACATTTTTGTGTCATATGTTTGTGAACGTACACATATACAGAAGGTATATCAAGTAGTAGTTAGTAACATTGAAATGAACATGTTCTCATCAAAGTAATTTCACTGTTTATCCAAACAGCTTTCCTAGCTCTAATGAGTATCAGGAACATTCCACACTGGTGGAATATCATATCACATGTGGAGCATTTATATCCACATGAGTAAATCAGTTACCTTAATCCAGTATTTCTCAACCAGAGTTCTGTGCAATGGGTTCCTACAGAGGCTGGTATGAGTTCCTTGGGCAATGAACAGTTCGTGCCTTTAAGGTCAGTTTAAGTATTGCCAATGATCTTTTTAGCTATCTTTAAGGGTGACATTCTTCCCAATGGCTAGCAATATAAAAGGCATTCTTCCCATTGGTTACCAAAATAACATACTGTGAGCTCCAGATATAGTAACTATAGAAGGGGTTCCCTGAAGACCTGAAAGTTATGTCAAGGTTTCCCCCATGTTTAAAGGGTGAGAAAGGCTGCCTTAAATCAATTTAAATTAACTTTCCAAGAATGAGATGGGAGGTGTGAAAGTTTAAGAAACCACCCTGTTCTATATGTATATTCTAATCCCATGCTGAAAGGTAGAATGGGACATGTGGTAATTGTTCTAATTCCATGGTTGAAGATGTGAATTAATGTCAAATTGTCAGGGTAGAGATGTTAAAATGGCATTATATGTGGATAAGTTTAGTGCTAAAGACTGATGTTTAGTGTGTTTTTTCAGGTGTGATGTAGATGGCCCCTTGTAAACCAGATGTCCTTTCTAACGTGCTCCTCGCTATGCTCAAAAATGTTCCTTATTGTTGATGTAAAAATACAATCCCAAATTAAAGAAAATGCTACAGCAATTAATTCTGAGTTCATCTTAACCTACATTTTTTTTATTCCCTACCCTCCATGGATAACTGTTTATCCCGCCAGGGAAGGTGAAGTAAGCCTTCCTGGGATGGAGTTGTAATGGTCCTGCAATGCCCTTGTATTGTAGTTCCCTCTTTCATGTAGGTTGCGCCTGCTTTGCACTACGGTAGGATGAAAAACTTTAGCTTTTGGAGTAGCACCTGGCAAAGCCTAGCTATGCTCACTGGTTTTTATATTTGCTTCACTGCCTCTGTTCCCCAAACCTTCCCACCATAAGCTGTAGTGTTTGGAAGTGTTTACCTTCTAGGAAGGTAAAGAACGGTAAGAATGTTTTTTTTTCTGTTTATTTTAGGAGGCTTGTGCATCACTTAGTAACTGGATTTGGTACCTTTTTAAACTACCATACAAAAACCTTTAGTTGTACATGATCTTTGCATTTTTCAATAAGTACACTAGTCTGAATGAACCAAGTTACTTTGCTTATGTGTGGGTATTGGGCCCTTTAGAAGTACAATTATTAAAGTACAAATCTGAAGTACAATTTAAAAGTACATGTTGTTTAGCTACTTACCTCTGTAGTGCTCATAGTCAATACAAATCAAAGGCTGGTGAAATTACCTCCCATTAACAAGTCAAATTCCACAGGGTTAAGAATGGTTTGATATTCACCTCCTATATTAGAAAAACTAAAATGAAATCTTTGTTTTGACTCTAAATATTGTAAGTAGTGTTAGAAATATATTGTATTAGTGAAAATGATATGCATCTTTTGACATAAATATATAGCATTCATGCAGGGGTTTAGTCGCAAACAAAAAAGAGGGGGCACGGTATGTGCATGCCCCACTATACCCCTGCCTGTTTCATTCAAAGGGAAAGACACTTCCCCCAGAGTGACTTCATGATACCAGAACCAGCCCACTCTACCATAGCAGGTCTGAGTTTGCAATAGGAGAGTGGGCGGGTTGTGTTCTGAGAGACACCCTGCCCACCGCCCGGAGCCTGCGATCAGTACAGAGGACATGGTCTGTGGCTCTGACCAGTGTGCCCTCCAGCAGGGTCCTTCCGGGGGGGATGCAGTAAAAAAAAAAAACCCTGCATGCATGTATAAT
Source organism: Pyxicephalus adspersus (assembly GCF_032062135.1). Taxonomy (NCBI): domain Eukaryota; kingdom Metazoa; phylum Chordata; class Amphibia; order Anura; family Pyxicephalidae; genus Pyxicephalus; species Pyxicephalus adspersus. The sequence goes on from NC_092858.1 coordinate 61,253,549, forward strand.
TATCATGCTCTTAACCACCTGGGCGTTACACTGATGTCTAGATTTCTGTACCAAAAGCGTTACAGGTTTTAATGAATTTTTTTTTTTTAAATTGTAGACCTGTAACTCACAGAAATATGTCCGAACAGGGTTCTAGTAGAGATCATGAATATAAAAAATGTTTGAAACACCATATGGTGGATCAGGTTGTGGGGGCGCCGAGGGACCCCATCCCATGTAAAACATTTTTTTTTGCCCAGACTACAGGGGGACGGTTTGGAAGTGGGAATCAAATTACAGAAATCTGTAAGCCTGTTTTCATTGTTGCTCCTGTGTGCGGGACCGGTGGGATGGTGAACGGTCTGGGCGCTGTTGTCAGCGCAGGGGGGAGGATAGACAGTATTCTGGTCTTGGGTGCAATTTGGGTAATAGTTTAGGCTGGTACTCTAGGTGTCAGTGCGGGGGGTAGGTGTTACTTTAGTACGTCCAGGTTTTTAATAATAGGTAAATTAGCATATAAGCAGGTTGTTCTGAAGCCCACCCTTTCATTCCCTAGATAACACGGCTTGAACTGAGCTGCCTAATACTCATAAGAGGATTTTATTGTTTGTACCAAAAGTCTAGAAGGACCAGAAAGCTTAATGTAAACCTGTCTCAGCATTGTATTCCCAGGGTAAGTCATATGCTGTAAATAAGATGCTATTAAATATTCTTCTGCTTATCATTATTTTGCACAAAATATTGAATGTGTTCGGTGCATTGTTGCCAATGACGGCAAATTTAGTACTGTAAAAGCACATAGAATAAAGCTTGTCTAAAGCTGATATCAAACGTGTGGTTTACCTAATACTTTTCTACTGAATTTTTAAGGTTTTGCATTTAAAGCTGAAATTCAGGCTCTACAGTATATAAAAAATGCACAGTTCAAATGCAGTAATATTAAATGCCTAATTTTGTCTTCATATCAGCATTCTATATTACACTGCACAGGAGGTCTTAGACTTTAAAGGACCATTTTTTATTTGGCAAAATTTTTCTACAGTTAAGTGACATGGTGTTACCAACTTCCAAGGTAAAAAATGCATTTCAGTAACAGAAACTATAGCTTAAAAGAACTGTACTGTCATTTTTGTAAGCCCTTTTCCTTGCAGTAGCAGTTCATTCTTTGGTTCACTTTACTTGTATTACCTGTATGTACTTGTATGAACTCTTGACTTTACCAGATGATAAGTCAATATACATTCACACACTCAAGAATACTCTTGTAGCTATTACCTCCATTTTCTTTAACTTTGTGTGGGTGCCAAAGCACACTACCTAACCATCATGAGCTGTTGGCTTCCCCTATGCTCAGGTGAAAAGTACAGGCTCATGTAGTACCTACTTGGTGACACTCATCGGTGATTGTTCCATGGAACCTTAACCAGTCCACCTGTGTGTGCAGGTAAGAGAACCCACCACAAAATTAATATTTTTTTCTCACTATTGTTTTTTATCTTTCCAGGACACAATGTCCAAAGATTTCCCACACCATCCACTTCACCAACTACATGTGGATTGGTAGTAACATATAGGGAAAGCTGCACACCCACCTTTTTATAATAATTCATTTTTTTTACAATGCATTTTTTTTTTATTACTTTTCATTTTAAATAATGACTCTACCCCTCCTAGTGGGGAAAATGTGTATAGGCACCATGTCAGCACCATGTAAAACAGTTGTTAGCAAGTTAATGAATGTATTCCTTATTTCACAAGATTCACACAAACTATTCACAAAAAAATAATCAAAAGTAAAGATTAGCTGCTACTTAAATCCTGTTAAATCTGACTTTGAAAACTGTTACGGGTTACAGACTTGTCAGTAGCTTATTGATGCAGGTTGATTTTGAAAGGGACGTTTTATTAGCCAAGTTAGATACTAAATTGAGTTCTGGGATCCAAACATGAACACAACGTGATCAAGAGAAGATGTTTTGCATGCTGGTAATACCATCTGTTTTTTTTTTTTTTTAGTATGAACTATTATTTTTTAGCTTCTGTTGAAAAAGAAGAAAGTAATGGACAATGGACCTTCTGTTGAAGATGTAGGGTTTATGTGCTTAAAACAAAGTTGTACTATGTATCTTTGTGCATCTGGTCTGATTAAGTCAAAAAATATGCATGTTGTGTCACCTGTTTAACTTTAAAATTTTTGGTTTAACCACCCGGCCGTTAAACCCGACCTTGGTTCGGGGTAAAAACACTTGCAGAAAGTTTTAAACCCGAACTTTTCTCAGGTGGGTTAAAGGCATCTCTTACCTGGTCCCGCTGTGATCATCCCGTGTTCTGTTGTTCCAGCGTCATCCTCCAGCGTTAATCTCCCTCTCCAGCGTCGATCTGGTTCTCCAGCGTCGATCTCCCTCTCCAGCGTCGGGTGCCTGTCTTCTCCGCTGGCTTCATCTTCTCTTCTCTGTTCGCGTTGCGTGTACGTGTCCCTCGGCGACCCCTAATGACGTCGTCGGCGCGTGTGCCCATCAGCGGGAAATTCAAATTTAAATTCACATTTTGTATTGGATTGGATACAAACTCCCGTATCCAATCCAATCTAAAATAATATAAAATAAAGACAAAGTAAATAACCGGGAAATTCAAAAATTTACCCCACTAGAGAGGTGTTTTAGAATAATATAGTACTATACAATATACAGAGTTATTGCTTTTTCAGTATTTTCAGTATTTTTGATTTATTTATGCATTCTTGTTTAAGCTGATTTTTGTGTTTTTTATTTAATTTTATTAAAAGTAAATGTTTTTTTTGCATGATTGTGTGTTTCAAACTTTTTTTATATTCATGATATCTACTAGACCCTTGTTCGGACATATTTCTGTAAGTTACAGGTCTACAATTTAAAAAAAATTTCATGAAAAACAGTACCGCATTTGGTACAGAAATCTAGACATCAGTGAAACGCCCAGCAATTTGTGATAATGTTTACAAAACTCTGAAACCAGCTAGAATAAGTACCTGAATTTGGGTGCACATCAGCCTTATGCAATCTAAAGCAGATCTCAAAATAGAAGAGGGACATGTAGCACAAGAAACTAGACATTTGAGCTGCACAGTTTAGGTTCTAATTCATAATCTGCTGATAGAAAAAGAAAGCAGATGACACATATGAGCTCATCACCTGCTGCTTCTCTTTTTACTGTCTTGTCACAGGCTGGGAAAGGAACTAGACCTATAAACTTGGTTACACATGGAAATTGTCAATGTCATTTCAATGACATTTCATGTAAAATTCATTTTTTTATTAGTATTATTTTCTATCCATTTGACAGTATGCAATTACCAGTAGCTAAATTATCTACTACAGGTTGACAATCAAAAATCCGGTTCTTTCAGTTTTCTGGCATGAATTTTGTATCGCATTTTCAATACAGGGACTGTTGTACACTGGTCATTAATGTTTTGATGGCGCTGTTTTGCAGAAACAGCTGTTAGGTCTTGCTTGCTACTCTAAATACACGTTGAGACGTCCCTGCTGCCTGCTTCCAGGAACTGTGCCAGATGTCCACAGTGCTGCAAGAGGAAGGCTGGCTTGTGTGTGGAGTATTAAAAAAAAAAAAAAATATCAGACTTTTCGAAAATCTGGCATACCCCAGGTCTGGAGGTTGGCAAAATTTTTAATTGTCAACCTGTACCAGCATTTTAGTTTGACAACCATTCTTTGGTGCAAGTATGTACAGCATACTTTTAGGTTTAGCACTCCTCCAATAATGCAAGGTCTGTGCGAGCCAGTGCCATTCTGCATCTTCTTCCTTCAACCATTGAGTGGCCATTGGGTCTTACTCTAGCCATTGGATGACCCATATTCTGAAATTATATGGTAAGAATGGGCTGGGATATTCTGCTGTCTGTTCATCGTAGGCGGTGTACAAGGTGCACATTTTATATAAGCTATTTGCTAAGTAGCCTAGTCCATGTCCCAGGCCTGGGATTTCTAAATGTCACATAGCCATACCCTATATGTATACTACTATATATGTCCATGTCTGGTGGCAATGCACCAAAGTATCTAGATTATGGACACAGTATATCTGATGAATTCCTTTTTAGGATTAAATTTACCTAGAGACCCATGACACACTCTGTTCCATTTACCTCTGACTAATATCGACGAACGGTCCGCAACTCTTATAACGCATATTTCCATGGCTACCAAGCAAACTTTAGCCCACGCATGGAAAACCCTCTCTTAAATTTGTTGGAAATAAAAAATGGACTACATGGAACGATGATTTATGAAAAAGCTATTCTAAATCATACCCATGACAAATTTCAATCTACTTGGCAACCGTGTCTGGAATATTACCTACCATCTCATAGGACCCCCTCCATTCTTTCGCTTTAAAACTGTAAAACTGTAATTGCAGGATACCTACTTTTTCTTTTCGTTTTTCTTTCTCTTCCTCTACTTCCCTCCTATAGCAATGCTTTTTTATATTAGCAAATTTTCTTTTCTTTTTTTTTTTTACATTGTTTTTTCTAGACCTATGTTCTTACTTACCTTTTTTGTCTTAATTTTCCCCATTATGTGGTAAAACCTACCCTTTGTTTTTTTTACCTTCTGTAATACCACATCATTGTTTGTATGACCCTGTATCATTGAAACTTCTAACTTTGTTTCTAATAAAAAATGTTTGTATAGAGATAATACAAAAAACACTTACTTTCATGCTGCACACAGCAATGCCTTCTGTTCCCTATCGTATCTGCAATCATACCTTACTGTGAGCTCAGTTGCAGTCATGACCGAGAAATTGTGCCAACAGTGCTGAAGCATTTCTACTTCTCCAGGCCATCCAGTGGGGTGATGTTACCAAGAAAAAGTGTTCACACTGCCTTCCAACCCTTTTTTACCCTTGCCTCCTCCATTATTACCATGCACACTGACTGTACACTAAAGAACAGTGTGATTCAAGCTGGTCACATTTCTTCCAGCCAAAGCTTTGCCAACTCAGAAGATGGCAGCTTAGTGTAGGTACATTTGGATATCTTAATGTGTTAACATTTCTGCCACTTGCAGCAAAATGGCGGAATGCATGAATAGCCACCAGTGGCAGCAGACATTGATGAAGGATTCGTTACTAATAGTCCTGAGGTAAAAGCACAGTTCTGTAGGACAAGCTGCTTTGGGTAGCATAAATTAAGTAGATTGGGAAATGGAGTAGTAAACAACAGAATTATTTGCATTTAAAGGAGACACAGCCCCAGGTGGCATTAGTTGAGAGAGTATCCTGCATCTATTTACGGAAAGTCTGCTGTCTACATTCTTATCCCTTAAAAGGGCATAAATTGACTTCAATGGTGTTTGAATTCAGCATTTGATCACTCAGAGAATTTCTTACTAATCGATTGAATAGCTGTAGAATCGAATAGTGAGATATTCGACCAACACTACTTAATGCATAACATGAATGTATTTTGCTATTTTCATATATCCTGCAAATTCTATTTCTCATATTTGTGTAATGCTGGTATTCCCTGCCTTCTACACTTCACATTATTCTCTGCCTTGTGGAAGAAAACAGAATGATTTTTTTTCCATTGTCATAGGGACACATATGCATTATCTACATTGGTATAATAACCTTTTGAGCTGTGCAATGGGACAGGAGGCTATGCAAAAATATTAAAAAAGTAAAAATACTACACTGAGAGTCAGGAAACTTGGTAGAACCCAGAACCCCAGTGCAGCAAAATAAAATAGGTGCATAGTGTATATGTAAAATTTCCTACATATTCCAGATTTTCTTAGAGGTGTATATTCAGTGAAGAAAAATGATAGCTAAAAAGTAAAGGCTTAGCTCTGAAAATGGGACAGTCTCTCCAAATCAAGGACAGTTGGGAGATATATTTGTATGAGTAGTAAATGCTTTGGTAGCTATACATTATGTATTTTCTCAAAATCCTTTTCAGTACCTGATGAAGCAAAAGATTTGTTTTCCATATTTTTGACAGAACTTGTGACCACTTTGTCCACTAATATTGATGGTTGCGGGTTGTTACCATATCTCTGTAAATGGTATCAGATGTGACTTAGTCATTTCTAGATGTGTCAATACAATAAAGAAATGAATAATGATTTAAAACAAAATAGCATATAAATGCGATGTGTTTACTGAAAATCTTTTATGCTTTTTTGATTAAAACCTGTGCACATGTCTGCAAGGCTGTTTCTAGGTTTCAATATCGTCTGTAAGTCTAGGCTGTTTAATATGTCTATAGTGTCAGTACAGCAATCATATGCTGGTTTATTTTTAAATTATCCATTTCCCAAATTGTTGCGCAGACTGGTCACAACTGGAGATAAGTGCCTCATTTCCTAGGAACATTTATACAGCAGAAGGTATGGTTTCCACGCTAATGTGGAATTTCTGTGAAAGTGCTTTTTAATTTTACCATTGCTTTTTCACTAAAATAGACACACTACTTCTTTAAGTTTTTATCAGTTCTACTCTAGAAATTGTATCAGTTAATAAGGCTTTTTGTTTTTATCATATAAAAAGACATCTTGGACTGTTCATTTAACAGAACTGGCGTATAGTGTTCCCATACTGTTGTAAAACCTTTTCCATTCAGTATCCGATACTGTTAGTTACCAGGCCCATTTTCTTCAGGATACCTTTTCCCAGACACGATTTTAGTTGCACGTTAAACTATATGACATGAAGATGTAAAGACGCTCCTACTTTTCTGTATCAGATCTTGGTGTGAAAGCCTTTATTTCCCTTTGGTGACATTATCTGTTCATTTATGAAGAACATATGGAGTGGGGGTCCCGTAGGTTGTCTTCTTTGACATGTTAGTGTTTTTGATAAAGTACTTGCTGAAATTTTAAATTACCTTTGTTTAATGGTGGTTATTGTCCAAGATTGCAAAAATGCTAACATGCTGCTCATTTTGCTGTGTAAATTGCTAAGGTCATTATTACTGATTTAATGAAAAATTACTTTAATAAAAAAGGAAGACTGTCCGGAATTCAGTAATTTGCACTCTTAGAACCATTATGTTTACCTGTTTCCTTAATAAAAGAAAAATACCAGTCTCTTGTTTTCTATATATACTAGCTGATTACCCGGCTTTGCCCGGGTATTTATTTATTGCATTCTCTATTATACAGGAAAAGGAATCAAGTAAAGCTATAGTGTTGTTTCATTTTTTTTGCCTTTGATTGCACTCGGCCTATTGCCTTACCTTTTCTTGAAGACATTATTACAGGCCAGAAATTTGTAAAGAAATCCAAAAAAAAGTATGTAAAAATATAAGCAAATGGAACACTGACACTGAGCATTACATACACACATAAATACATACATACATACCTCTAACATATACCACAGCGCTGTACAAAGATCAGCGGTGCACTCACATGAGTCTGAGTCATATGTCTAGCAAGTTTGGTTTAAATGTCTCGATGCGTTTCCCGGTGATTTTGGAGCATAGGAAGTTTGGTTTAAATGTCTCGATGCGTTTCCCAGTGATCACATACACACATACATATACATACATACAAATAAAGCTCTGACATATAGCACAGTGCTGTACAAAGATGACTGCTGCACTCACATGAGTCATATGTATGGCAAGTTTGGTTGAAATACCTCTGTCCTGTTCTCGCAACATGTACCCCCGGGGTCTATATGCAGCTCAATAGGCAGATAACACCACTCTACTAGTTAATAAATTGAGATTTGTATAAAAATCTGTAGCTTTATTACTGGATGTAGAAATGGGTAAGCTAAAGAAAGAAATGAACAAACACACAGTAAGAACATTACCTAAGATGATCATACAACGTACATTGCATAAGAAATACAATCTGGCAGCAAATAACAATAACTGTAGCCCCTAGCAATACCTGAGCACATATAACTAACACATACTTTCTACCATCTGCTGCAACACAGTAAACAGTTTTAAATAAACATTGGTTAATCTCTTACCGGCAATACCTTCAGAGAGCACACACTAGGCAGCTGCTTCTTCCAGGAGGCTAGGGAAAATGGCAGCTCCTATCTTCTCAAAGCAGGAAATTACATCACAGAACTACAATAGATTCGTAATAGTAAATAGCCACTAGATAGCACAGTGGACCTAAATATGAACGTTCCTACCTAATTTTTAATAACCTACAACTGTAACCAATGCGATACCATGTCCAGAGGACAGTACAGTCTCCATGCATTTTCGAATGATGGTGGAACATACATTCTGTACATACATACACACATACACACATCCATACATACATTCAATTATATATATATATATATATATATATATATATATATATATTTATATATATATATATATATTTTTTTTTTTTTATAGCTCTAACATATACCATAGTGCTGCACAATGAAACACTGAGCTAGACCCATCAGTCTCTGTACAGAGGAGCTGACACTCTAATGACCCCCCACAGTCACACACTATTATTATACATTATTAAACCTCTGACATATACCACGGCGCTGTACAAAGATCAGCATATGTCAGCGTATGTCTCCATACATATAAATAGCTCTGACATATAGCACAGCACTGTACAAAGATGACTGGTGCACTCACATGAGTCCCAGTCATATGTATGGCAAGTTTGGTTGAAATGTCTCCATGCGTTTTCAAGTAATGGTGGAACATACATACACACATACATACATACACACAATTTTACACACATACACACACAGACTGCAATAGTGCCCAATAGTCCCCTGTCCGTTCCCTTTTTATGACAGATTTAGAGCCTTTAAAAGAAGAACAATACTTTACACAGTCAATAGATAGGTCCTATTTTGGTGTCTACCACAGTGATTCAGACACTTATTATTAGTTGTCCCACTGTAAGTGGACTCTCCACAGGTCCCGAAGGCTCCAGCAGTGGTGAGATGGCATCACAACCATGACAAGACTGCAGGTCCTAATAACAGTGGTGGAGCCTTGGACTGAAAAGTGGCGGGATATTTGCTGTGATATTGGCTTTATTTGTTGAATACAGTGTACAGACAGTACATACTATGGCACTATATACATACTATATATACATATAACAGTGAAATTTTATTTATCCCTAAAAGACTAGATAGTATCTGTGCAGGCTAGAAGTCAAGTCTAAACTCCTATATCAGTCTTCTATTTAGCAAACCTATTGTACATCATGCTCTACTAAATTGTTAGTTATATCTACTACCAACCATTCGGTAATTCAGTAAATCTGTTTTATTTACTGCCTTTCATCTGATAGTTGTTGGCTTGGTAAATAAATTTCCTCCTAAGTTTTGATGTACTGGTGATATAACAAGATAATGAGAAATGAGATAATGAGAAAATATAGCCTACAATTTGAAAACTTGCTAATTATTGCTTGGGTATAACGTTTTAGTAGTTTTTTTGTAGGGTGTCATTTTGTTTATATTGGGACACTTAAATACTTAACTCTCCAAGGTGAAAAATCAGATTCAAGATTTTGACATGTGCAGCTTTCTTTCTGCTTCTAATAAAAGTAAGCCATCTGCTAGTTTAATATTCTGGGACCATGTGCATAGCATCAAATAATTGCTTGGAAACGCTTGTGAGCCCAGGCACTGTTTTGTTGTTTATTTCATTTCAGAATGAAAATACAGCTTCATATATATCAAAAGCACATTAAATGCATTTATAGTTGCTTATACGTTTACAAACTTTTAATATTTTTAAAGCAAGCCAATCCTTTGCTTAAAACTTTCAGAAATCTTGCAGTGTGTTAAACTGACTTCAACACAATAGGGCCAATACATTCATAAACAGACAGTATACAGAAAGTTCACTTACAACTGATATTCAAATGTCAGGGGGCCTAGGCTAAAAAAAAGGGCATGTCCTGACTATGCCAGCATTGAGATGAAATGGATCAACTTATTTGAGCTGCTGATTACTCATTCTCTGGTTTTACTACTTACCTAAGGGTGTTTACTTTCTCGTGTTGACCCCCTAAAATTTGACGAAACCTCCGAAGTTGCTACAGGGAGTGAAGACAGAAATGTCCAGGAAGCTTATTAAGTTTCACCATTCTGAAGAAAGCACAGCTTTTACTTCCATTTCCAAAACATCCTTCTTGGACATAAATTAGGTAATTGACTTGCTTGCTATCAGTTGTCTAATGCCACCAAACAGCCAATACACAGGATATGAAAGTGAAAAAAAATTTTTCAGATACGCAACAACTCCAAACAGGGTCTAGTGGAGGCTGAAACACAAATGCTAAAACACCTGCTGTAATTTTTAAATATTTCCATCTTAACATATTTGTTTTGTAAGTAAATCATAGTGTAAGAAGCAAAAAAAAAACTTTGAAGGGGGCAGCAGGGCATGCTATAGGATTTATACTACTGCATCTCATTGGTTGTCCATCTTTATCACAAAGCTTACAATATTGAGTTAGTTGACTTGATCCTTAGGTCCGAAACAATATGTCTGTGTTGTATGCAGTTTAGTTAGCCATTAAAAAAGTCTACTGTTCAGACTCAGTTATCCTAATTTTCTGGCAATAAAGCTAGATGACTATAACACTGTATTAGATGTTTATACTGGGCAAATTCTCCACTCTAACTCCCAATGTTTCTAACCCTCAGCCAACAAAATTTTCCTAACTACTGATGGACTTCTTACTAATGGATGCCTGGTGAGTGAAAATCCTCACGGCATGCTGGTATGCTTAGATTTATGTTTTTCTTTTGTGCACCGCATGTTTACAAGAATTGATATGACCCTTGTCCACACCTAAGAACTTTCCCAAGCTGGGAAAGATAATTACATGCCCTATTCTCTTTTCATTTTTCTGCACTGTATGATAAGTCATCACTAGCCTCTTAAAACTTCCAATTTGTGGAAGCCTTATTCATTCTGGCTACAATTTTACATCACCTTGGAGTGAAGATGTTTCAATCACAGTAATGCCATCTGGAGGCCTTCAATTCACACAATAGATATAAAGCCTTTCTCTTTTTAATGCCCTCAAGTGAAATACTCTTAGAAATACATGCAAGCTCATTTTCCATTTGATTTTAGGCTTTACACAAAACACCAAATTCTGAACTGGCTTCATGTAGGATACTGCTTTCTAAATCTACGCACACATGTGACATAATCATCGAAGACAAACGGTCTGGCTCATCTGACAAAGGTGTACAGCAGTCTGCAGACATTATCAATCTGTCGTTGATCGTGACCATTAAAAAACAGAGCTGCGATTTGTGCACAGAACTCGCTTGTTTATCTGTCACTGGAAGCAATTGTTTCAATTGTTTCCAGTAACAATCCTTTGACATCCAATCCGACGTCTGAACAAGGCTTTAAAAGTAAAGGGCAATCTATTTTCCATATGGGAGGCCTTCGAGCAACACATCCATATTTTTATCCTCAAGTGGCACTCTGCATTTTTTGGAAATGCAAACAAAAGTGTACAGGAGGAGCTGACGTAACGTTTCTGGCAAAAGTTTCACCTTAGACTGAAAATCCTTTTCACTATAACTTCGAAGTAAATCCATCTCGTTAATTCACCCCTGCCATGTGCAACATAGCATGCATCTCTTTACGTATTAATGGGTGGGATGGGTTTTTTAGACAGATGAAGACAGGTACCAGCCATTTTCAGTATAAGAAAAATAAGAGCATCCATTACATTTAAAATTCTGCACATTTAATTAAGTCATGAACTTTGGAGAAAAGTGTGAAACGTTGGCATACATTCATAGTTTCCTTTTCAATGTCTTATTCTCACACAAAATAAGCATGCAAGTAATATTGCATGAATTGTGCATTTTAGAGGTTTTTAGTTTTTCATGAAAGCTGACATTTAATAGTCAAACATGGCACCATAACATAATTTCATACAATTTGTCAGAGAGGTCTTTCTATTTAAAATATTTCTGTCATGTCTGAAACAGTTTTTCCTGCTCTTTTTACAACACCTTGTAATACAATTTTAAGAATGCTAGCAAGCTTATGTAATGACGCATTTGACATTAAATATAAGCTTTAATTTCTCTGAGTGCCTTGAAAATTGGATACATCTGGTTTCCTATACCGTTAAAATTATCTAATTGCAAGTTCATTTCAAAAGGTGATCATAGACATGTTGCACAATTACACTATGTGATTTCTACAGCACATTCAAGTGTCCATGATTGCTTGGTTTTCCCTCATGCCGAGCTTCTTACAAGTACCAGGAATTATATGCTGTGCAGTACTGTTAGCTGATTGGAGCGATTACTCTAGAACCAAATCACTGGCAAATCATTCTTGTGATTTTCTTTAAGGAGTAAACAATTTGTTTCCTTTACACTATTCAGTATGTTTCAACAGGCAACAGTGTGGCATGGGAAATTATGTCTTATCAGCTTTAATATATGTTAAATGTGCTAGAATTTCCTTTCTTCTTTTTTTTCATTTTATGATTATCAAGACTTCCATTTTAGTTGACAGTTGCCCAATAAAACAACTATCTGTATATAATGCGATTGCTAAACAGTTCGTATGCTACTACTGGTGACATTAGACTTTATATTCTATATTATGGATCAAGTGCTGCCTAAATTGTTTTTACTGAAGCAATGATAAATACCATCAATAAAAGCACCACACACCCAGATGCAGAATATTATCTTTATTTAAAAAGTCTGCAAGAACAAATTCTGTTCTGATGAGTTTTTCTGTATCCACAGAGCTTTCTCAACACAATACATCTTGGTGTGCAATGTTCTTGTTGATGGTATACCTGTATGGAAGGGAAACCTGTCTACTCATCCACAAGTCAAGAAATAGAAGTCAGGGGACTACACTAACCCATTTCATTGGATAACAGTCATGAAATAAATTTGAAAAAACCTAGTAAGTTATATAAAGGTAGTGTATCGGATTTAAATCACCCTGCTCCTTTTACAAAAGTAAGTCTCATTATTTCTGAAATTCTGCTACCGTAGTAACCAAGTAGGTATGAAAAATTACTGTCAGTTTTTTTGTTTTTTTTGCTTCCATGTCACATTGGAGTGCTTTACCTTTACTCCTATCTTGTGGGTACAAGAGTGAATAAAAAATCTGGTAATATGAAAGAAATCCCCTCTTAGACGGTTGTCACTGGAACAAGGTTTCCCATGTATTCCACTTTTTTTGGCAGTTCAAATTTTTTAAATAGTATATCTTCCTAATGGGCACACAAAAAGCAGTACCAACCTGACAGAGTTACCAATATAAAAGAAAACTTCCTAACTTTCCACTTCAGAATGATGCGTAGTTTAATTTACCTTCCCATTCTTTTTTGATAGGGTAAGGGAAGCACCACACCAAGTGCTAAAACACAAAACTGTAATCAGGAATTATCTTTAATTGAAAATTAATTTTAGTAAATTGATACAGAGTTGCTATGAATGGTTCAGGACATCATTATTACTTTTTGCTCTGCCATATTAAGAATGCCTTAGGACTATATTTACTCATTATTATAAATATTTTAGGAAAGTGATAGCAGGGAAAATATCATATATACTGGAAAATATCATATATACTGGAGTATAAACGAAGATTTTTTTTGACCTGGAAATGCCATTAGAAAAAAGAATTTTGGTTTATACTCGGGTAGCACCACTAGATGGTTCTATGTCCTCTTGTAAAATGTATGAAAAAGTTGTTGTTTAGGAGATTATTTATTACACACTTTAGATAAGTACACATCGCCATCTATTGGTGGCCAAAAACAATTCTTAAAAGATCATTTAGGAGCATCCAACATAACCAACTCAAATGTACAATATACTTTAACTTAACTTTAAAGGCAAAAAAATGAACTTGAGCATTTAAATTTTTCCCTCTTTTGAATCATATTTTTTTAAATACCACACCATAGATGCATTTATTTACATCGATTTTGTCAGCATTTCTGTGGCAGCCACACTTTTTTGCTTTAGGTTTATACTCAAGTCAGTGTAGTTTCCCTGTTGTTTCAAGAAGAAATAGGCAACCTGGTTTACATTTTGGGTTTATATGGTATGTAGGTTGTTATTGTGCACATTTTTCTTTGAACATGGGCACAATCGTTTTAAAACTGTCAGTCATTAATTATTAACCTAGGTAGCTAGCATAGTTGTAATGTCAGCAATTACAGCTTACAAATTACTTTTGTATACATAAAACAAATAACCTACAAGCTTAATATATGCATATTTTTATGGATCCTGGTCCTTTTATTATCTATTGTAAATATATGATTATTTGTTTATAAAAGTACCGCTATTCTCTCTTTTTATTGTACTGCCTAAATCTTTATTGTACTCCGATAAGGATGAATGTAGATAATTGTAGGCCCAGGGATGTCTATTTTATTAATGTCTCAAACCACAGGGGTTGTTTATCTTTATGATTTTCTGGCTTTTAGGGTATTAAGTCGGGTTTTGATGATCATTGTTTATAAATCTACTTGAGAAAGTTTCTTTTTTTTCTTCTTTTAACCTGTATTTTAATTCAAAAGGAAATAATCCATCTAAAGGTACTCGAGAACAAATGACTATTCAGTTTGTTTCCTAAGTAGGTTTACATGAAACCTAATGAATAGTTGCTTGACTGTACAAAAAAACGCTTTATATTTTTATGTTCTCTGTGCAAAATTAAAGAAGGAAAACTAGGAAAAGTACATAATGGCATTTTTCAGAACAACTTTTTAAGATGCACCTTATTTTATAAACAGATAATGTCATGTAGCCTAATTTTCCAGTTTTGGGCAAGGTAAGACTCATTAAAGCAAAGGATTGTGGAGATAGTTTTCCACCAACATGCAGTAGGGTGATTTTTATTTTTCTCTTGTTTTAGGTGAGTTGGTGTGACTTTATGTTATATGTGACTGAAAGATGGCATTCAGGGGGTATACAACAGGTCTGATTTTGTAAAGCTCCTAAAGACTGGAGAAGATAGACTATCACGGGAGAACCTAGGTGATCCAGCAAACCTTAAATAGATATCAAAATCATTTGCTATTATTTGGTAAATGTTTTCAATCCCAGACCAGATACATTGTAGGTTTGCTGGATCACCCAGGTTCTTTCCCTTAAACTAAACATATTCTTTTTAAGATTCATATTTGTTGTTATTTGTGGTATTTTGATATTTTAAAATTTGAATGATAAAAATCATAAAAATGTATGTATTAGGATCTACTTCAGCATATCATGAATATCAAAACACACCTCTTATGAAAATTTTGGTGGGTAGTTAAACATCCTGCATGCACAATAAACAACTAAAAAACCTGATAAATAATAAATTGTTCATAGTGTTTTTCCTTGAATGTTATATGGTGGTTTTAAATGCGTACATAAAATCTGACATTTAATTCTTACGTTTTGAAAAGACTGGTTTCCATTTCTGTCTGCGATCCCACTGGATCTCCTATTCTCAGGGGACCCTAAGACAATATTCTAAAGGGGTTAGCAATATAAAGGGAGATACAATTGTGCACCTATACTTTAATACTAGTTTGAAAAGTAAAAAAAAATAAAGTGTTATTACTAGCATACAAAAATATGTAGTGTAGTGTTTGGAACTACATACAAGGAAGGATCTAATCAAACTTCATGTATGTAATTTTTACATTGATGATCCATATTTTTTCTCTTCCACAACCGTTCTTTATGTCCTTTTACAACACCAGTATATAAAAATATCTATTTGCTACTGACTTACTTTTATTCAACTTCATATGCAGGAGCAGTGCATTAAATCCATTATTCTACTTCTGACTCATACTGCATGATGAAGTTTCTGTGAAAGGGTTTTTATATCAGGACATTGTATCCTAGGATACCACATCTACATTTTTTGTTAAAGACCTGTTTTTCTCTTACAGGAACCAGCATATTTACTGTATATGAAGCTGCATCTCAGGAAGGATGGGTTTTCCTTATGTACAGAGCAATTGACAGTTTCCCCAGATGGCGGTCCTATTTCTATTTCATTACCCTCATTTTCTTTCTTGCTTGGCTTGTTAAGGTATTGTATAATAGTTTTTTTGTGATATGCTCATCAGTTTTGTTAATATTAAGTAAAAGCTCACCTTAGCAGTGTCAACTTCTATTTTGTAGAATGTCTTCATTGCTGTGATCATTGAGACTTTTGCTGAAATTCGAGTTCAGTTTCAACAGATGTGGGGTTCACGAAGCAGCACAACTTCAACTGCCACCACAACGGTAATTTATGTTCATAAGCCTTCAAGAGACAGATTTCACTTTGCAACCTTTGTTATTGTAGTTTTTTTTTTGTATTAAGATGTCACGTGATAAACTTTGATATGCTATCAGTTAAACAGGCATTGCAAACATAAAGATTTAAGGTGCGTACACACTTCCAATTTTTATCGTTCCAATCGAACGACGAACGATCGATTGGGCAAAAAATCGTTCGTAAAAAAGTAACCAACGACGCCGACGAACGAGGAAAATTGTTGGAAACGAACGACCGGACCGGCGGATCGGATTGGGCGACGATCGTTGAACATCGTTCGTGTGTACGGTCGTTCGTTGATCGTCCATGTTCAGAGCATGCGTAATGAACGAACGTCCGTTCACTTTCCTGTCGTGCACATAGTTCCTCTATCGCTTAAACGATCGTATCTATTGTGTGTACAATATCTACGAACGATCGTGTCGTTACCTCTATGTGCAGGATCGGTGCTATACGATCGTTCATATATATCGTGCAGGAACGTTCGTCGTTCGTTTTCCGACGATAATAATTGGAAGTGTGTACGTAGCTTAAGCAGCAGATTTTATTCTGAACAATCAATGTTATCTCCATAAACAGATAAGGCCATTTGAGCACGCTATTGTGACATAAAATAATAAAACTTCTGCAGAAACTGGAAGCACTAAACCAACAATAGTAATCATAAAAGGAGATGTTGGTTACATTTCCAGTGTGTGTTTCCTGTATAGTACTGACAGGAAGGACTTTCCATAAATGCTATAGAGCTAGGCCCAGACTAGTGGCATTAAACTGCAGTGTTTACCTCCACTGAACACCTACTGTCAAACAACCTGCCAGTACCATACAGGTAAACACATGCACACACTAAAGTTTTCCCCAATATCTCCTTTTATGACTATTAATATTGGCCCTGCTAGGCTTGGTCTAGCATGTGCAAAAGCCTCTGCAGACAGCTGCAAGTGGCTACAAAAAGCTTAATACAGCTTTTTTCCGTTTATTTTTATATAGGAAATACTTGTAAAAACTGCTTACAGACATTGAAAAAAAAGTTGTTTAGATTTACAAGCAGCTCTTATTCAAGTCTTTGGAGATGGTAGGGACAGCTTCCAATAAAATTCATTGCAGTCCTGTCAGCTCCAACCACCTGGTAAATAAAGGATAAAATACAGGCCATTTCAGTTCAATGTTAACCATTTTTTGCAAGCAGTTTTCAACAGTAAAACTGCTCACAATAGCTTATTGAAACCACTAGTCTGAACTTATTTTACATATCAAAAAGTATATAAAACACCACTTTTATACATTTCATCATAGACAAAATCTAAAAGTATTAACAATTTGGTTATTTAGGTCCTGTCCCTTGTTAACTGACAGGAAAAACCATATGTATATGTGTTTTAAAATATTGTTTTTTTGTACTACATAAAATATGAAAATATGAATATGAAATAGCATTTCATCTGCTTTTTCATCAATTACATTTATGGGAAGTCTTTTTCTGGACTGTGGATTGGGGATCCAGTCTTTTTCTGGATTGTGGATTGTACACCTGTGTTGTAGAATGACTGTGGAGTTTACCGGTGCTATACTGTAATGTACTGAAAAGAAAAAAAATAAACATATAAATCAAACAAGATTTAAAAGAAACTTGTAACTTTTTTTAGTCTGATTAGTATGGTCAAGACTAAAATAATATAATGAGAAAAAATATACTTTTGTTTATTAGTCAGGTAAATATGACACATTGTATATTATTATTGTGTAGTCTTCTATCCAGCCAGCAGATAGAAGTCTAGTTTCTAGTTCACGTAATTACCATGTTTACTTTTCGGTTGTAGCGAAAGAAGCCCTGCTACATTAATATCTGGAAGCAACATCACAACTAATCTTCCCATCCTTAGATGGAGAACCTTTGTCACATAATATATGTCAGTCTTAAAAATAATATTGTTCATGGATAACAAAACATATATAGGAACTGTTTAGATATTTTAAGCTAAAATAAAATGTATTCAAAATCATTATAGTTACATTATAGTACACAGACTTGAGACTAATACAAAATAGGTTTACAGTATATTAATTATTTAAGTAAATTCCAACAAAATAATTGCAGTTTTTAGATTTGGATGGTTGTTTGCCAAATTGTAGACACAGATAAGTAGCATTTATGGTTTTAAAATGTCAAATGTATTTAGAAATCATTGGTGCTAACTACAGTAAAAAACACTCCCATACTTTTAAGTTGTGTTGAAGCTTGTGCACTTCATTCTGCTTCATTCTGCTGTTCCATCTGCTTAGTAAGGCAGGCCAAAATAGTAATAGACCAATAGCAGGGTGTGTGGGGGGTCTCGAGGAAGAAAGAAAGCTTGGTTACTACCGGGAACTTTCATAACTTTTGAGATCAACTTTGCATTAGCTGTGAGAACTGTAGACATTTTCAGGTGTGTTATCAACCATTTTTTTCCTGACAGTTACACAAAATGATAATATAAAACTAAGGCAACTGCCCTAAAGCAGAACCAGTTCCACTTTTAAACATTTTAAATCGGGCATGGAAATATTGCAAAGGGGACAGGTGATGACCTTTCTGCAATAATCATTCCTACTTGCTTAATTATACCAGTGAACTGTCAATAACGCTGAGCTGTGCATGTGGCAGCCGGAAGTTACATCATCCCGGCCCAGTCAAACAAAATGGCCAAAAATTGCAGTTAGAAAGAGAATAAGAAAGTAGATGGTGATGCCCTTTGGTGGAATAGAGAGAGGTGAGTATGGCGGGGTTTAGTTCTGCTTTTGAAAATATATGGCTAGGCTTTTGTAAGAATCTAATAACTCAACCCTAAACTATTACAGTTCTGTAAGTTCAACTAGGAAATATTTACTTTTTCATTGTATTCAGCTAACACTAGATTACCTGAATGTCACAAAAAACCCAAATATGACAGTGGTTGTTATCTGTTTGTATAGGAAGATCAGCCAATTGTCACGGTACTAAATATCAGACATTAGAGTAGTGTTTCTCAAATATTTTAACATGTTTTACCATGGGGGAACCCCCTTCTATAATTACTATATATCCACAGTTAACAGTACATTAGTTTGGTGATCAGTAGAAAAATAATTTCTAATATTACTGGCCATTGGAAGGAATATCATCCTTACAGATATTCTAAAAGACCATTAGCATAAGTTAAACTGACCTGACCCAAATTGTTCATTGCTCAAGGAACTCCCTAGCACCTCCTGGAGGAACCAAAGGGTCCCACGGTACACTGGTTGACAAACACTGCATTAGGTGGTCATTGCCTCACTAATTACCTCCATTATAGCAGCTCCCATATTTCTGACCCTACAGGTACCTTTTAAACGCTCATTGCACAATGTCAGGTGTTAACAGTTGGTTGGTTGTTAAGATTTGTCTGAGACAGTCTTTTTCTTGGACAATGTCATTCATGAGACACAAGGAGAAAGAAATAAACATTGAAACAGCTTGGTTATGTCTAAAAACCTTTTTTCACTTCTCTTTTGCTTTTTTTTATAAGCAAATTAAGATGGGCAAAACAAAAAAAACTGAAGAACATCCATTCTTTTAGGTCAGTTACCCTGAAAAAGGCATAATAGTTATGTCACCTTTTGTAGATAAACTATTGTGTCATTTCTCCTTGTCTAGAAAGGATTTTCTTGTGTTGAATTCTAATACCTAAGCCCTAGGACACACAGCAGTCTGGGAGGCAGTTCTATGTTCCAGTTTGTGCTCTAGGGTAGCTTTGAAGGAAAATTGAAAAGATCTTTTCAAGACACACAGTGGGTGAAATGCTTTTTGCAACATGTCAAATTTTGCTCAGCAAGACATTTGCTTAAGGTCAAATGATGTGAAACACTGTCCCTTGTGGCCGTATGTGTCAATTTCGTTTAGCCGTACACATCTGATTTATTGTAAAGCCTATAGCCATGTTAATGCCAGCAAAACAAACTTCTATGATTCTTGGTTGAAACATAAGTACAGAATTACTGTTAAAGATTTTTGCATGTCAAATAGTGGCCTTTTATCATGTCATAGCAGGTAGGTGAGCTAGTTTGTGCTCAATGTCCAGCAAATATTACAAGTTTATCTACTTAAAAAATATATAACAAATATTTACCATACCTGCAATATTCTTTAGTTAACTTTGAGACACAGTAGGCCTGTTTATTTGGTCATCATATTGTCCTAAATGCTTAATGTTAAACCTTAGGGTTAATTTATTACTGTTCATTTAGTAAAGTAAATTATTATTTTGCAACCAATAATTTATTTTTCAATGTGAATTAGATGAAGCTTTGCTAACCTCAGCCATCAAATATTGTGTATTCACATGTTAGAGTAATCCTGGCAAAGTGAATTTTTGACATATTCAGATTAGAATTTTTGCAAGTGGTTTTTATCAGCTTTACTGCTCAAAACATGTTGCAAAAAAACACTGAACATTGGACTAATTAGGCCCTGTCACAGATATACACAGGACCAAGGCATCTGTGCCTTCTTCTGTGTCAGCCACCATCAGCTCTGCCCAGGACTTCTATCCACTGGCCTGCTCTAAATCATGCGACTCCGTGAGACCTGTTCCCTTTTCCCCAGAGGACTAGAGTATTCCACAGACGTGCTCTATCTACTGGTGGAGGAATGAACACCACCTGAGCTGCCTTTGCGCCAGCACTCCCTCTGGTGGTGGGTCCGGTTACCTGCTGGTCACATGACTTCCCCTAAGGAAGTGACTGACAACAGGAAGTTGCCTGGACAATGAGTTCTCCAAGGTTCTGCTTCCAGGTCCCTTTTTCTGACTCTTTGACATACCAACCCCACCTCTGTCTGACCTTTCCTGATTGCGACCTGCCCTGACCTTTGGCTCGCCCGACTACTCATGATCACTTCCTGCCCTGACCTTTGGCTGGCCTGACTACTCTTCTGCTTTTCGCTCCTGTACTACTACTAGTTCACCACCCCTTGCTAGGAAGCCAGAGGCTGGTGCCTTAGACTCTGCGCCCTGTACATGTCTCTGCCAAGCGGGCTGGTGACACAGAAGGTCCATCATCCCACCTGTGACACCATGACAGGTCTGTTCATTATTCATTGACAGATTGGATGACGCTGCAGAATTGCCTCAAAGCTTTTTAGATTTTTAAAGCAGTCTTTAGCCGTTTGTTTGACCAGAAAAATATAAAGTATATAAACTATAAAGGTTCTCTCGAATGTGATTCTGATCTGCAAAGAAAACAAAGGGCAAAAATTATGTAGCCTTTTCCCTAATGGCAAAAACTAGTCCACCACCTGCCCCTAATGATGGCTCTTAGGACTCTGTCCCACATTGTTTTCGTATGTTGTATGCTTACCTATGGACAGTAGGCACATGGCACATATAGATGTGGAAATTGAATATGGTTGGCCTATAAAGTCCCATTCATTAAGCTTATCCCTCAAAATCCTATTGCCAGTTAAATTGAGGATGTGGCCATGTGATAATTAGGTGGTCCATCATTCTTTGTTTTTATTAATTTTCTTACTGCTACTTTTGCTAAAAAGTTTGGTCTGTTGAAAGAAATTGGAAAATTACATCTTACGGACAGGATGAACAGGTAATACAACTATCTTACAGAGGGGATATGGAAAAATAAAATCTGCTTTTTTAATGCTACCGAAAAAAGACACCATACATGGTATTTTTGGTTTTGTGTTTAGCTGACACAAGTTGCTCTGTAGCATTGCTAAAAACAGGAAAAAAAAAACAGGAACTGTCTCCACAAGGATAAAGTAAAGCCATTAAGATAAAGTAGTAGCCATAGTATTGATATTGAATGAAAGAAGTAAAACCAAAAAAAAATATAAAAATAAAAATACTGTTGTTAAATGTGCTTTGTAAATTGAACCATGTATTTAAAATATATAACATGAATAATGTTTTTCTTAAAAGATGTTCCATGAAGATACGTTTGGAGCCTGGCAATTGGTTGCAGTTGATGTGAATAAGCCCCAGGGGAGAGCTCCAGCCTGTCTACAGGTAACCTGCCATATTAATTGTTTTTATATAATATTTAACATTTTCTGTAGCTTTAGAAAACCACATCATTCACATTGCCATTTTTATGGGCTCTTCAAAACAGTCAAGTCAAAACTGAACAACACAGTGAATGTTCATCCATGAAAGTAAATTATATTGCATAGACACATTATTTATTTATTTGTATTTATATTGTGCCAACATATCATGCAGCACTCCATAGTCATGTCACTAACTCCCTCAAAGGGACTCACAATCTCTCCATGTCCCTACCATAGTCACAGGTCTATGTCCAATTTCGAGGGGAAGCCAATTACCCTAACTGCATGTTTTTGGCATGTGAGAGCAAACCCATTCAAACACAGGGAGAACAAACAAACTTCTTAAGATAGTGTCCTGGCCCATGAATCAATAATGATATATTCCCATCACCACTGTATTATTGAAAAGTTAAAAATACATTAATGTAGTTGTCTGTATATTTTCCTGTGCTGAATCTTCTAAAACACCAATAGTTATCTCTCGGGGTTGTTGTCCTAAATCTACCTCTAAAGTCACATTTTTCTCCTGGAGTAACCATGAGTTTTGGAACCCTGACTAAATAATAGTAATAATAATATTAATAATAAAAAAGGAGATTTAACCCAGCTAACAGAATTGCAGAAGTGGACCGGTTAGATTTATGGCGATTATTTTCTTTAGATGTTTTTCATTTATGTTCAGTGTATGAATTTTATGTAAGATTCTTCCTGTTCATGTTAAACACTCTAGCATACTAGTACAATTAAAGAGGTGACATGTAGGCAAAGACAATACATGTTTTTTAGTTTTAAATTAAGCAGAAAAGAACCGAATCACCTGTTAAATTGTTATTTCTCTCTTTGTTCCTGTTTGGGAGATCCAATCTCTTTATTTATGTGGTTAGTGTCACTAATGCAGAAAGTTAAGGGAAATCGAACATTTTGAGTTGTTTGTGCAAATGAAAAAATCCTTTATTAGGGGCACCTTTTATATTACCAAACTCTTAAGGATAAAATGTTAACTTTGGAGAGATTTATTGTTGCGTCTTTAGTTTAATTTAGCATCTTGCACTTGACATATACTAATAGTGTTTCTTCATCTGGATTATAATGCACGAGTAAATTCTAACTTGTAATACAGATTTTTCCATTTCACAAAATAATATTGCAAGTTATTTATTTATGAGGGCTGAGTGTAACCTTCTCCTCAAAGCTTACTTTTTAATCTGTTTGTCCCCACTGAGCTTTACAGGGTTATTGGTGATAATTGGTTATCAAAACACAGAATTAAAAATGCATACCATGATACCAAGCTAATTCACCAAAATAATAGATTAGGAATTTCAGCTGCTTTCTTTCCCTGCGGGTCACTTTATAGGAAAATAATTTCAGCATCAAAAGAATATATTGTTCTTTTTGAATTCAAATTTCTAAGGATTGCTAGCTGTAATTTTTTTTACATATCTTCTTTAGGTTTTTTAAATTATAGTAACAAAAAAAAAACAAATGGAATTTTATTGTATAAAGTTCCCTATGATTAATAGTGGCATATCCTTCAATTATAATAAATATAGTTAAATTTAAATATATAATCAATATTTAAACTTCTTGAAACTTTTCTAACCTCCAATACCAGCAGACCAAGACTTTCTGTTCTATCAGCTTGTCATTGTTGAGTGTGCAGTCCCCTAATGGGGTGGAAAAAGGAAAGGTAAATAGTTGATTTCACGTTAGACAAAATAATATATCAAACAGTATGTTTTTGTAAATAAGTTTACCTTGTTCCTTGTGCTTTGATAAAAAAGCAAAGGGTTTATAATTAGGGTGCCGTTTTTTTAGGAGTATTAGGTATATTGCCAGGAAGCTGGTAAATGCTAAATGTACTGAGAAAAATCTTTTTTTGATTGTAACAGTGCCTCCTGCCGCATTAAATGCATGCTCAAAATAGCCAGACATGAACATCACAGTAACACAAAGTGTGTAATACAGGAGGCCAACACAGCCAGACTTTCTTTTATGTTCATATGAGAATTATGACATTTTTAAAGTGGATGAAAGTTGCCTTAATAAATAATGAGCGCGACTCATGCCTGTCTGACTTACTGTGTAAGCTTTAGGGACTATTTATTATGCAGGGAGCCTGTGTACAACTCCTGCCATTCTCTGTTTATCTACAGTCGTTTTTTTTCTCATAAACTGATTACAGCAAAGATTATTGTGCTATTAAATGCCCATGTAGTCATAATATAAATATCATAGCTGGATTTATAGCATTTTTTTAAATATGCTTATTGTACATTTATTAGAAACATTTAAAGTAGAATTATATGACAATATATTTAGGGAGAAAGGGGACAAAATGGAAAAGCAGATGGAAAAAGTCTGATTCAAAACATAACAATAAACATCTGTCCTATAAAAACCTTCCTAACAAGTGGCAAATAGGGAATGTTGAAAAAAGCTATTTTTTATGAACGGGATAGCAGGCAAGATTCATACTAAAAAGGTATTTGTTTGGCTCAGTTTGTTGCAAAATAAATCAAATCAGATTGCCTGTTATTAGTAATTCTTATAAAATACTTGGTTAAGGTGGAATTTTACAAATTGTGGAGAGTGACACCACATTCTAGCACAATGTTTCTCAACCTTTTTTAACATGTGGTAACCAAATAACTTTTAGCTGTTCAGGGAACCTCTTCTATAATTACCATATCCACATCTCACAGTACATTAGTGTGGTGGCCAGTAGAAACAGTGCTTCTTACATTGCTGGCCATTGGGAAGAATATCATCCTTACATATAACTGAAAAGATTATTGGTGTTCATTAAACTGACCTGAGAGTCACAAATTGCTCATTGCTCAAGGAACCCCTAGCATCATCTGTAGAAACTCTGGTCTAGCATAATAATGTTGAGACGATAGCCTCTTCATTTGATAGTATTTTCCTAGTTTTATTGTCTTCCCTTGTAAATCTTGCAAGGGATGCAATGAATGTTTATTTAGAGGCAGAGGCACCATTGTTTTAAAAGACAGCATAGTTAACTGGATTGGATTTCTTAAAAATAATTTGCTATTTGTTGGCAAATATTTTTAATCTTGGACCAGATCCAGTTCAGTTTTGAAGGATCACCCAGGTTTTCCCATGATCATTTACTTTCTCCAGTCTTCAAAAGCTTCGAAGAGCTTTGGCTGAAGACACAAAGGCCCTGGTTTATTAAAGCTCTCCAAGGCTGGAGAGAATACACTTTGATCAGTAAAGCTGGGTGATCCAGCAAACCTGGATTGGATCTGGTCCAGGATTCAAAACATTTGCTAGCAAATAACAAATGATTTTAAGGAATCCATTCCAGGTTTTCTAGATCACCCAGCTTCACTGATCAAAGTGTATTCTCTCCAGCCTTGGAGAGCTTTAGTAAATCAGGGCCAAAGAAAGGTGCTTTCTAGAGCTTCAAACTACAGGAAACTGCACAGCATGCAGATTTTTTAATGTACAGCGCTGCGTAATATGTTGGTGCTATATAAATCCTGTTTAATAATAATAATAATAATAATAGTGCTGGACTTACTGATTACACAGCATGCAATGAACAACCTGATGTATCTGCTTTTTTAAATGTTTATTTTTTAAACCAAGGACTTTATGTAAGTAATAAAAAATACACAAAATAGATTAGAGCCAACTATAATTTAAAATTGATAAACTTCACTATTGATTGATTTAATAGTAAAATTGGTGGAAAAAAATATATTGGGGACTATGGTTAATATTAGTTAAAAAAAATTAATGTATATAGTTTATATAAATGTATTGATTTAATAGCACGTAGGGCCTTAAAGATAGGATAATTAATATCAATTAAAAAGCAAAACAACACCTGTTAATGTATTATGTGCAGTCTTTGGAAAATGCTAATTAGCATTCAAACACCCTACAAGGAAATATGCAGGTATACAGTGACAAATGGCATCTTTGAAAATCTAGTTTTAACTTCCAGATCCCAAGCTTGCTAAGTAGGCACTAAATTATGATAAATACTGCCCTATTTGTAATTCATATTTGCTTGCCAACTCTGGAAGCCTGGGAGTGTTGCACAGAAAAGGAAACACCTGATGCTGAAACATTAATGAATGGCCTACTCAATCTGTGGACAAATCAGTTATGCTTCTGAATTTGCCATTTATTGGCTACTTCTTACACTATAACTATGTACTATGACCAGATGTGGCAATCCTATGATCTATCAAAACAAATTGTAGATAAACATGCTACTTGCTTACAAAAAAAAAGATATTTCACAGTTCTGATCACCTTTCTTTACATACCAATTTAAACACAAATGTTGTTCATTGCTGAGCTGTTCTGTACTTTATTTAATACCAATACTATAGGTTGCATTTAGTAGTAGTAAGATGAAAATTGGAGTTTACTGTAACTGGTTTAGAGTTCCACAAAATACCTATAATCACAACAGCTTGGTAACCTCCTGGAGGGTCAGCATGCAATACATTTTCTAACAAAAAGGCATACTTCTATTGCTTGAATTTGTATTTTTAACAGTGTACAGGCATGTATGTAGGTGCTGAATCTATAAATGGGAGAACATTAGTGATTAGCCATAAAAAAGCTGAATCAAAGCCAATGGCCTATTTCACTGTAATTGATTGCCAAGTCATGTGGGTAATACCCAGAGATATAAAGGTTATCACTGGATTTGGCAAGATCATTATTTGTACCATCACAGATCACACAGAATTGATATCCCAACTTATAAAAAAAGGCAGTGAACAGGTATGGAAATCCACCATTACTGATGTCTAATTTTCCTATGATAGATCTGCCAAGTGAGGAAATAAATCCAAGAGAAATATACTGGTAGTGAAACAAAAGTTGACACCTTCCACTGAATACTAGCATTAACTAGTATTTTTAGGTTAAAAGTTTAGAAAACATTTATGGTTTTCTGCCTTTTTTTCTTTTTTTTTTTTTGGGGGGTGGGGGGGGTGTGTGGAAGGTGATTGGATCTTTAAAAAGTTATTACACTAAACCTCAGTTATATTCAAACATGATAGTTATAAGTAAATTACTTGATGATCTTTTCTTCTTCATTTTTATAATAATTGCTGGATTTTGGAGAAAAACATAATGTTCTAATATACTTCTTTACTTTTTATTTCTTTTATATTAGTGAATGGCAATGGTTGTCTTTTTATCACACTGAGACATCAAACATTAGTTTGTTACACACTTTACATGAGTACAAAGCACCTTCTACTGGTGGCCAATAACAATGCACAAAAGATCATTTAACAGCCAGTGACCCTTCAAAACCAATTCAAAAGTAAAAGATACTTTAACATGTAAAACGTTGTAAGGATTGAGCTCATGTGCTTTATTTTATCCCCTTTATAAATAAATGTTTTAAATAAAAATTTAGCACACCATGGATTTATTCACATTACTTTTTATTGACAGTTGTATTTATTTACTGTTTTGAATTTTAGCAGTGATGTGCCCTAGGTTTGTATATTCAAGTATTTACAGAAATTGTTTAATTTCTCTAAATTAATTTGGAATCAAATTAGACAGTCAATTAAACTGTCTCGCAGTAATAATATATATTTAGGCATGCAAATAGCCATTAATGCCAATACTTCCACTAATTTATTGGTGGTCATCTCTGTAATAATGTGGCTGAAGATTTGGTGGAGGCAAACACTGACCTTTCTTGTGTTGTAATTAGTACCTTGCTCTTTAATGTCAAGTATGATAGCTCATGATTTCCCTTTGTGGAATTAAGAATGCTTTTACTCCAGTGAAATGACAAATTCACTTCCTCACATAAAGGACTTATTTAATTCTCTTACCATTAAACCTGTCTTTCCCTCTTAAACAAGAATGCTTGATGTACAGT
Organism: Pyxicephalus adspersus; assembly: GCF_032062135.1. NCBI lineage: Eukaryota > Metazoa > Chordata > Amphibia > Anura > Pyxicephalidae > Pyxicephalus > Pyxicephalus adspersus. The sequence continues at coordinate 61,281,776 of NC_092858.1, forward strand.
TAAAAGCCTCACTGATTGCAGTTTGTGTGAATGTCATGTAGCATTTTAACAATTACTGCAGATGGTTACATATTTAGAAGGAAATATCTATTCATGTATTAAACACCAAAGAAATGGGGGAATTTCCTCTCTGAATAGCTTAATCGTGAGAAAATAAAATGTTGATCTTGAACTGCAACTCTGAGTAATCTCTGTGTCTTGTGTTCCTTTTCTTGTCCATGAGCAGAGAATGATGAGATCATCTATTTTCCACATGTTCATACTAAGCATGGTCGCAGTGGACGTAATTGTGGCTGCCAGCAACTACTATAAAGGAGAGAACTTTAAAAGACAATACGATGAGTTCTATCTTGCTGAGGTGGGTATACAAATTGCCATTTCAAGCAGTTAGGTAGTCACTATTCAACATACTATAAATTATTCCCTGAAGATCTCAAAGAACATATTCCTAACGTGTTCAAATCCTTTTGTCTGACAATGAATAAAGGCTGTCAGCCAATAATCTGGAAGCTAGTTTCCTGAAAGAAAATGTCAGTGGTAATGAGCTAATGCTTGAGTGGAACCTCTGTAGGCATTCCATGATGGTTGCTAAGCTGCTTATTATCATCAAGAGTGCAACCGACAGGAACTCTTATATAACATTTTTCAAACCTTAAATGGCACATTGTGTAGGAACATTGTTAAATTAAAAATAATTAGAGGCAAACCTCATTTTATTTCCTGATTTCATTTGAAGATTTATCACCAAATAAGCGTTTGATGCATTTGGTGAACTTCAGTGATTTTCTGCACAGATGAATCTCCAATCTGCTTAAGATCTGTTTAGATGGCTGCATGCAACAACTGTGCACATTTAAAGCTGAACTGCAGCTTTACCTTTGGACTTGCACAATTACACAAGTGTGTTCCTATGTGTATTATTTTGAGTCTATTCCCAAAATATGTTATCTCTGTGCTGATGTTTTAGTGTAAATAAAGCTTTAGCAATTTAGACCTCTGATATTGAAATTAGCGCTCTGAATGGAGACTTTCTGTGAAAAAATACATTCCTTCAGGAAGAACTTTCTCTAAGTTTCCAAACTATGATTTTCCTCAGTTTTAAATTCATATTAGTTTATTGGCATTAAACATAATCTACTTTGTTATGGGTGGAGGAGGATTATACATGTAGATGAAAGTGATGAGCAGTCATTAAAATCTTACTTTGTGACAGACCTGTATTCTCTGAAGCAATAGGTAGCCATAGATCTGTAGGTTAGAACAAAATCTGTATCTCTCATTGATGTAAATTTTGTACAAGAGGAAAATTGCTTGGATATGAGACAAGTGCACAGTAAGCAAAGACAAATTGCTTGAGATTTTCAAGTTTTCTGATGCCTCTTGACACGCTATAGGTTACTGTAGTGTTAAAAGCAAGGCAGCGCAAGTCAAATCATTATTACTATAAAGCTTTACATCCACAGCTACATATATCGTTTAAGGATCAGTTATGCAAGATCCTTGCTTAAAGGATGTGTAGATTTACTCCAAATAATAAACCATTGCTGTTGCCTACCTCCTCTTATCTTCTAACAAGTTTTCTTTGTGGTAAGACACAAACATTCCTGTTTCCAGATCCTGCCTTCTGACCCAGCTAACATGATCACAAGCTGGAATAACAGCAGAAATGCATTGGGGCAGCAGTATGTACAGATCAAGTGTTCTTAGTAAATTGTCAGAATTATTTCCTGCATATTGAGATGATTCAATACCTTTAGGTAAACTATGATAGAGGTGTGCTATAAGTAGGCAAACAACAGCAAAACTTTTGCTTGTGATTTTGTTACAGATTTTTAACTTGCAGAAGTTTTTTCATGTGGTTGCATGTGGCTGTGCTCTCTCATATTAAGAGTTTAAATGCAACCAGAACTGGTTTAACTCCTTTACTCCTTTGTTTTTTGTATAGGAGTTTTAATGAGAGGGCAGTCCGCTGCACTTGTCCCTATCTACCAATTTATAGGTTACCTGGCCAAGAGGAATTGCTTTACACAGGCAGTCAAGCAGGAGAATATGGGCCAGAATGACAAATATTTCAAGGCAACATGGCACAATATGGTCTGCAAGCTGACCTCGGAATATTCCAGTACTATATGTTTAGCTTGCTTAAAGATAAATACACAAGTTTATAATTTGAGATATGTCTGTTATAATTGAACACATGACTTGCTTTTTTACATGTAGTAGATTAGGAAAGTTACAGTGAAATATGTTGGTGAATTCAGCCACCCCATTCTATACAAATGTACAGGTAACCTAAAACCCTAAATTTTGAGCTGTGTATATTCTGGTAATACCTTTGCTTTGTACTTACCAGTAGTTTTTTTGCAACTATACTTAGTGAAATAGCTTGCATTCGATTTTTTTCAAACAATGCTAAATTAAAAGCTCAAATTCATACCCCAGTATGAAGTGGTTTTGTCGATCTGAGTGATTTTACAAGAAAACTAGACATGGTATGAAAAATACCAAATTATTACACTCAAAGCCATAAGAGTAGAACTCAAATCTGGAATAAAACTTGTACATGTACTGTGACAATGCCAACCCATAATTTGTTTTTGTTTTTTTTTTGTTTTTGTCCTTTCACAGGTAGCATTTACTGTATTATTTGATCTAGAAGCTCTTTTGAAGATATGGTGTTTAGGTTTCACAGGCTACATAAGCTCCTCCCTTCACAAATTTGAACTGCTCCTTGTGGTTGGGACAACTCTTCACATTTATCCTGTTCTATACCACTCACAATTCACTTACTTTCAGGTAGGTCTTACATATTGCTTGCAAAGTCCATTTCATATTGTCACAGTTCAAGAAATGCTGATTTGTTCTATTATGTAGTTTACTAGTTAATACACTGCAGGTGCCATCTATTAGGAGATTTTATTTTTCATTAGACAGCAGAATTTCAATAAGATAAGGCCAAGCTAAAATGTAATTCTGTATAAAAAAAAAAAATATTTTATTTTCCTATCTCCTTCTTCAAACACACCTGTTTCCTGGTTTCCAAAATCTGTGCTGCCATACTACTAGAACCTCGTGTGCACTTTCAAAAAAGCCTACTGTGTCAAATACTCAAACGAATAGTACAAGTAATTATCCTAAAATAGAACTAAACTCAAAAAACAGAAATTGTGAACAGAGATCTCTTTATTGCAAAAGGGACATGAAATGGCTATTTTTTCACATTTAAAAGACAGATATATTCTAAAAACAAACAAATATAACAATATGAAACATTTTAAGGCCATATTAAACATACGTTGTAAAAAGTGACAGTGTCTTGGTTTGAATAATTTTAGAACAACATCATATATCGAAACAATGACAACAACATATTTGACAAAACTTTGTTCGGGTGGGGATACACTCTTTAATGTCCTATAATAAACAATAGTAATTGTTCACAATACAATGAACATTCCTTCTCATACCTTCAGATCTAGGCCTTCCATGCAGGAGTAGTTTGGGTAACACTTCTCTTTTATTTTTAATGAATCTGTTGAGCCTTTAAGTATGGGTATGAGGGGGATTGACAAACATGTAGAGGAAAGAGTGGGGGGTAGGGGGGGATCTAGTTAACTCCACAAATCCTTATAATAGATTACAAAGTTATGGGGCCCTGTTTCAGGAAGTTCTGTAGTTCACCCATGGTTCCCAGATGCAATCAAATTTATCTAGGGTGTTGTTCAGTGTGTGCATTAATCTGTCATTAATCATAACCCAGTTCATTTTGGCAAATAGTGGCTCCATATTGTGGTAAGTTTCCAAGATTTGGCCAGCGTGTTGCTGCCCGCTAAGAGGATAAGTTTGGCTAGTTTTTGTGCTGGCTTAGGCCTAATTTTGTCCACGTTACTAAAAAAGCACTCCTTCAAGGGGGCTTTGTATTTCTAATTGTAGTATTGTGGAGATGATATTAAAGACATCAGACCAGAATCTCTGAGCTATAGGGCAGGACCACCACATGTGTTCTATTGTTCTTCTCGATTTGCATCCTCTAAAGCATAAAGGGGAGGAGTGATATTTATATATATTATTCATATATTTATGATAGATAGGTGGTCAGGAACCAAATACCACATCAATAACACTTTGTAATTGGCCTCAATTAATACAGAAATGAGTGATATTTTGGACAGAGAATAGGCAACTTCACTCGATTCGAGTCCCATTATATACCTAAGTTGGCTTCCCAAGAGCCCATGTATTTCAGTTTTGTGGTTAGGGAAGCTTGCCCTACATATATGATAGGTATTTGGCTCCTGGTATCTGCTGTGTATCAACATGACCTTTCAAAGGGAGTTGAGCACATTGGCATGGTAGCGTGTCTAATTTTGGCACTTTATTTGCCTGTAGGGGAAGTATTCATGTCTGGGTAATTTCGAAATGACTCTTCTGTAATAAAGCAAACTTATCTATCTGTTCACAATCTTTTGTTGAATGCAAACTGAGCTGTGCATATGATCCAGGTATAGCTGGGTTTTGAGAATGAGTGAACTTCACTGCGTATGTGTATTTACATAATCTAGAAGGATTTCCACAATATTGCGCTGTCACAAAACTCTGTTATCTACAGATAATAGAAATGCAAGAAATATTGGCTGTTGTATGATGTGCATTAATATGATATGTTGTATTAGTAAGCTATACAAAGAACTTACTTGTGTCTTCTTGCAGGTTCTGAGAGTAGTTCGATTGATCAAGATATCGCCTGCACTGGAAGACTTTGTGTATAAAATATTTGGTCCTGGTAAAAAACTTGGAAGTCTGGTGGTTTTTACTGCTAGCCTTTTAATTGTCATGTCAGCAATTAGTTTGCAAATGTTCTGCTTTGTGGAAGAGCTGGACCGCTTCACTACATTTCCTCGGGTATGTAGCAGACAACCTTTTTACTTGTGCGAATCCATCATTTTGCCATATACTTTGAAAAAGCCAATTTATCATGTATCAGGCTGAACATTGAGGTTCCAATTTTTTTGCTTCAAATGTTTTAATTATAAATAGTTCAGCAAAGCATAGCATATAATAGTAAAGCTCAAGAAGGAAAGTATTACAGCAGAATCAAGATAAACAAAAATCTATTTCTTTGATTAGTTTAAATAGGAAAATAAGGAGGATGGGGTAAGAAAATGGAAGTATCATAAAGGGTAAAAATGTAAAGAACAAGAATTATGCATGTGCAAATCAACATGTTCAGTGATCATTATCCCAAATAGTAATAATAATAATACTGCTATAATAAAGATAAATATACATTAGGAAAATGATTAGGAAAAATAAAGACTAAAACAACGGGCCTGCTTTATTAAAACTCCCCAGGACTGGAGAGGATACACTTTCAATGGTGAACTTGTGTGGTCCAGCAAACCTGGAATGGGTTTCTTAGACGTCATTTGCTATTTGTTAACAAATGTTTTTAATCCTAGACCAGATCAATTCCAGGTTTGCTGGATCACCCAAGTTCACTGATGAAAGTCTATCCTCTTGCAGAGCGTTAATAAATCAGGCCCAATGCATTATGCCATGTTTAAATGTCATGTTTAATAATAGAAAAAAAAAAACACAAAGTGTTGTCTATCTTCCATAACCCCCACATAAGATTAAACCTTAGTTGTCTCTCCTCCACATTTCATCATCCTCTAGTCCTGTAAATAAAATGTGATTAGGGTAAGTAAAGAATTAATATTGTAGATACATAGCCTAAATCAATAGTACTTTTCTGTGTTAAGAAACACGTTTATCATTGTAGTATAACTTCAAAAGACAGTGCTCCCAAACAGATCTTAAATATTTTAGCAATTCTACCCATGGACTACTCAGGTCAGGACCAAAGGTATCATACGGCCAAATGTAGCAAACTCGGTAATTACTGATTGTAACATATTTCTATATATTTATTACAGAATGGCTTATCGGTTAAACCCTCTAGCTTGGATGGCTTTCATGTTTCTTTTTTGTCTGTGACACATACATGACCAAATTATCCATACTGACTTGTTCAGTGAAAATATTCTGCATGATATAAAAACTTGGGATGTGTTTTGTATGTCAGGGTAACGTTGCCTACCATTCATCAACTGTTATTTTCAGTTTGATTGAGTTGTTTCGCCACAAATCATATAGGATGTTGAAAGCTTTGCCCTTGATCCCTGTATGCCTGCATGTAATATTTTGTTGATGAAACAGGCATCTCTTCCTCTAAAGGGCATTGTTGTTATATAATCAAAATAAGGTGTCACCCCCCCAGCAAATTGCACATTTGTGCTAAGCAAACTGATGTAATGATTTGTGAAAGTCCAGGTTTACAGGAACATTGTCAGCTTTGATCAAGCTGTTAGTAAGCTATTTAAAATAAATGTAGACAAGTTTAGCCTGGATCTGTCAGAGGCATTCTTGTTTATTCTTAAATCCCTGCAGTTAAAAAAAAAAAGGAAAAAAACAAATACAAGTGCAAAAGGTGTTGCTTGTTGCTTGTTTTTGCAATACATTAGTTTATTAATATTTGTTATAGTTATGGTGTTAGTTTTTGGGCTAGATTCAAACAAATGGTCAAAAATCACCGTGTTTACTGCTCCTGGGCACCAGTTTGTTGGCAATAGGCACCTGGGAACAGTAACAAACAGTAACTGTAAGGCATTTGCAAATGCCTGGAAAGGTCTTTGCTTGTGATGGGAAGCAGTGTTTTGCCCTAGCATAGAGAAATGTCATTTTTGTAAGTAGTTGTAGTGGCTAGCTGCTTATTGACACTGCATGTAGCGTCTGAAAAACTGTGAGGCAATGCTATCTACAAGCAAACATTTGAAAAAAACAAACAAACAAACAAACAAACCAAATGAATTAACCAGCCTAAACTAATATTATTATTTTTTTTAGAAAGTGGCTAAATATGGCTAACCACAATGGTACTACTTGAAAAAAACACTATTCTGAACCCATGTTCTGAACAAGTAGTAAAAGTAATGTTAAACAAGCCCTCGTTTATCTCTGTATCAGTATGCATTTTGCTTAAATTTAGGTTTTATTATTGATAATAATTATTAAAATTATAGCTAATTTCATATTACTTTCTGTTTCACCAAAATCTGGCAGGTTATCAGTCATCTAACATAAACAATATTCAGAAGTTTTTAAAGTGTTAGAAACCAACTCAAGAGCTTTTGTTGTGATCTTGAGGATCAAAGAGAATTATTTAACTTTATATTAAAAAGCCCTAGATAGTTTAGAGATGGCATATTTGCGAAGATTGTTTTACTGATTGTTGAATTATTAATAATATTAGTATTATTAATAATATTAATAATAATTATAATAATAAACAGGATTTATAAAGCACCAACATATTATGCAGCGCTGTACATTAAATTGGGGTTTTAAATAGACAGATACAGACAGTGACACAGGAGGAGGAGAGAACCCTGCCCCAAAGAGCTTAAAACCTAGAAGTATAATTTGGATAATAATATAATGTTTATATTCTGGGTGTTATTTCTGTTTTCATTTCAAAATATTTCATTGCTTTAATATCCCACCTTTTACTTGTTCTTGAGCCTTTATATTCCAACACTGGCCATATAGAACAGTGGTCGCCAACCTTTTCGGACCAAAGGACCACTAAATTTACCAGCTCCAGACCGTGCATGCGCGGCAAGCCAGCTGTCACTCAAAATAACATCATGATGCCACAACCCTCAGACCTGTGATAGGAGAGTGGGCAAGTTGTGTCCAAAGACACAACCCACCCACCACCCTCAGCCTGCGATCCGTACAGGGGACATGGTTCACAGCTCTGGCCGGTGTGCCCCCAGCTTGGTCCTTCTCCTGACCCTGCTGGGGGGCACATCTGCCAGAGGTGTGGGCCAAAATTTTCTCGCTCAGTGTACCACCGATTGGTGACTGCTACTAAAGCAAAACAAAGCATAGAACTAGGAGATCCCATAATAATAAATGGGGTGAGGCTAGCTTTCAAGAGAATTTTACTGTATCCCATTTACATAGGAATTATATAATAAAGGACTGAAAAGGTATTTCAAAAGGAAAAGGCAAGGAAGAAGAAGATGAAGGGATTGTGTGGGAATTTATGATGTTATGTTAGGATTAATATATCTGGATCAATTAAACAGTATGGAATCTGGTACCTCTAAACTGCCATAGGATTGAGGGGTGTACATGGTACATGTTGAAAAAGAGAGAGTGTTTACTTCAAAAGTGTAGGAATGTATGTAGTTTTTTCAAATAGGAAGAAACTTCATAATCCAAAACTGATAAAGCAATTTGGAAAGAAAATGTAATTTGATGATCCTGCCCAAACGTAATAAATTGTATGCTTTTCCAAGTACTGATATGAAGAAATTAATAAATGGAGGGTAATTTACTTGAGTATTCATGCTGAGTGAGATCGGCAATTTTTTTTCCAACCTACTTTACCTGATCTCGCACTTGGGTCGGGTGACATAGGAGGAGGAATCCGGAAAAAGAGGAGAAGATGGCAGAGCCCAGCGCGCCGGCTCGGGGACAGATGCTGGGACGACGCAGGACCCAATGGAAAACACCTCCGGACCAATCGACTGCGCTGCGGGATTGTAGGTAAGTGATTTTTTTTTGTTTTCTGCGTTTTTCAGTTTACTTCCTTTTTATGTGTTTCGCATACACCAAATTTAGTCTTGATAAAAGTTTTAAGAATGGGTATGCCTAGAGAAATGTGTTTGTTTTTGATAGTCTTGTGATTTCCTAAAAATGTTATGTTTGATATGGATTATGTAAAGTAGTCCAGGGTTGGGTTAAAGTTAAAAGCATTTCAGCGAAGTGACAAAATTTGTGTTCAATTATTAATCTATACAGTGCATGTTGTGTTGGATCTGATCTGTGGGGCAGGGGCATAAAACAAGGCATACAGTAAACAATAAAGGGGAAGGGGACAAACCCATAAGCCATAGTTTAAATAGGAGATATAGGTTGTAGCAGAGGAGTAAGGCATGGAAATCCAGGACAAATTGTTAGATTGGAATTAATTTTTGGATTATAAAGTACTGTGCATATAATAGGGACATTTTTAAATGTCTAATTTTAGTTGGCAGCTGAGGATCTGGTGGAGTTGGGCATCTGGATATGATTAGTTTTTTTGCTAGTGTCCCTACCAGTAACAAACTGCCAGTTCTGGGGTGCTTATTCAATGTACTTTATCCTCAGTGGGACAGTGTTGTAACCCTAGGATTCTTACTCCTGATTTGGGGTACAGAACACCTTCTCCCCTGCTATTTTTCTAATATACAGGAGGTGGTATGCAGTTCAGAGGGTGGACTGGGCAGAGCTAACAAAACCAGTGTATTACAATGTACAGGAAGTTACTAGCTCACTGGATTTCTATCAGGTTCATCCTGTGTTGTCCTGTACTTGCAGAATATTTATAGAGATAAAATATGGAAAATGTGCATGCTTTGCAGAGATATACTGGTTGTGGTTTAAAACAACTCTGTCAGGTGGTTCTGCTAGTGATGTGCTTGGACAGTAGCTCTTCTTGTAATTGTAATGGCAGGTAGGACAGACTTGTTCACACCTTCTTCCCAGGCTGTTCAGATCAGAAAAAAGAGCAAGCTGATCAAGAGCATGTGCACACAGGGTGGCAACCCTGCAGAGGGTAATCCTGATATGCTGTCCTTAAATAGCAATACAAAATAATGTCTAGAAAAGGTAAAATGAAAACTTTACAGGCCACTTCAACTGTGCATTTATCTTAAAAGTCTGTCTCATCTCCAGCAGTAAATATGCTACAACGTTTGCTCAGTATTACAGATACAGGGGTTAAAAATACAAAAAAACTGTCACACTGACTCTGTGAACAGCGTCCTTATGTGTGGTATTATTAGCCACTTATTTGGTAAAAAATGTTCCTGAGTGTGTTTCAGCACTACAAAGTAGTTGTAGAATTTGTGATCTTATTGAAGTTAGTAGCTTAATTAACTAGACATTAAAAAATTACAGTAAAACAGTGGCCAAATTGTAACCTGCACATATTTGGTTATTGTGTACCAATATTATGGCATGTACTGTTTCTTTACCCAATCTTTGCATTATGCAGTCATCGAGCTCTTTTTGCACAGCTGAATACTGATAATGCACACTAATATATACAATGTGCATTTTGTGCTTCTATTAGTGCAACACAAATCAAAGTACTGGGACTATTTCCCAGTTCTATGTTGGTTATGGTGATGATTTGTAAACAGTTAAGGATACACACAATATGTGATATACAATGTACAATAAATGCAGACTGATAAAAATAACATGGACATTTTGCATTTCACAACTGTGGTGGCCAAATAAATTTTTCAAAACCGGGACATATAAAAGCCCAAGGCATGTCTAATGTAAATGTAGCCCTGTGTATATGTGTATATATGATAAATATCTCCTTTTGTCATTTCTTGTTTGGAAAATGAATAATAGGTGACTTATCGGAGCATCACAATTCTATAATTACATGCCAACAGCTATTTAGTTGAAGCTACAGTACAGAGTATTTGATGTTTAATATATGCATTTGGATGACAGTTTAGAAGACGCAAAATGCCAGACTGTGTGTATTCAGGGACATTTCTTTTAAAGCATAAATGTTCCTTTTCTCACACCTCTAAATGAAAGCTTAAGCTACGTACACACGTCAGATTTTTATTGCCCGATAATCGGCATCGGCCAATTATCGGGCGAAAATCTGCCGTGTGTACAGTCGGTGTCGTCCATCGTCCCGACGACCGACCTGCCGGATCCACGGACGATGGTCTACAGCCGATCCTAATGAAAGGGAAGGGGAGAGCGCGCAGAAGGGTGCCGCTCCGTCGCTTTCCCCCTCCCCTCTCCATAGAGCATGAACGGTGCTGTATGTACAGCACCGTTCATGCATCGTGCACTCCCTTGTCGTTGGAAAGGATCGTGAAAGATCCTTTCCAACGACAAAAATTGCAAGTGTGTACGCAGCTTTACACCTGTCTGGCAAGCCTCATCCTGGACCTTTATTCTTGTTTTCCGAAGAGCTTATTGTGAACACGAACAGCTCAGAAATAGCTAAATCACCTGCAAACTCAAATGATACAAGGACCAGAGCTACAAAATGTGAATATTACTTCTGTCAGACACACATTGTCACATATATTAGGAAAGCTACACCATGAGTATCTCTAGAGCTGCCTTGGCATTGTTGAGTGTATTTTTTGTACATTTAGATGAATGGGGCTACCTCTTGGCAACCTGCTCTCAGTTCATGCTTTCTATTCTTTATATGTACCATAGAATTCCATGATTTAGGGCCACGCTTTTTAGAGGTGTCTTGACACAGCAGTGTAGCATCATTATTTTTTTGTTGCATTGTGTGTGTTTATATATATTTAATAGTTATGTTATGAATAAACATTTAAAACTGTGACACATGGGTTTTTTATGTAGTACCGAGTTTTTGCAAAGCTGAACACCCCTTAGCCTCAAATGTTTAAATAAAAAACACAACACCAACTGAGTATCATACACTAAATAACTAATAAGTAAATTAACAATTAACTGAACCATGAAGTTATTTTTTTACCACTAGGAGACCTTAGTATTTTATAACATGATAATGAAATGATTTATGTGTATTTCATTTTTATAGAGGTTTACACTTTAAACTAAATAGAGGACAATTTGAAAAAAATGAGGGGCAGGAGAATTTGGTTCTAAAGGATTAACAGTCCCTCCAAATCAGGAACAGTTGGTTTAAATAGGTGCCTTAGGATTATGTACCATGCTGTGAAATGTATTTGTGTAATTGTTCTATTATTACTATTAATATCGCACTATATGCACTATTTATGCACTACTGATGTGTATTAATCTTTACTAAACTTACAGGATCGTCTTTATTGTTTGCATTGATGATCATAACAGGGATCAACTCACAGTTCTGAATAAAATCAGTGTTGCTTTAGAAAAGCTCAAATCTAAATATTTTATTATAAAAAATAATCTAACCTATGGCCTAATGCATGTACTACACAGCAATACAATTTTTCTAAAACTTAACTTCCAAAAAAGTAAAAAATATCTTTTTGTATAACAGTATAACAGTAAACATATAGTGGTTGATAAAAACAAGTGTAGATGAAAAAGGAAGCAACCATCACATACAATAGCTCTGTGCCGCCCTCTAGTGATTATTACATTGAATTGTAGACAAGGGAACTATCAGAAATGTCATTTTACTGATTGTGGTATTGTTTTTATCTGGTATGCTCACTCACTTTTAGTCCAGCAAGTGTGATTACTTTAATAAATTGATATCTTAGGAAATCAATAATCGAGAAAAAAAAATTCTGTATTTTGTAATACTGCATAAAAAATACATTTTATGCATATTTTAGCTTCTCTGAGAGACAGTTAGTGAGAAGACTAAACTCCACAAAACATGTCAGTACTATATTATCAATCAATAAATAGATCTTCTTATCACGTTTATAAATGAGTTATATATAAACAAATTTCTTATCCACCATCATTTGGTATTTTTACCCTTACCATGTTTGCTATTGCCCTAAATTATATATAAACCATATATTGAATCCTAAAATTCATTCAATAATTAAAGTGTTCTGTCACAATTTTAAATAACTTGAAATATATTTTAAGCATTCTTAAAAAAAAAAAGACTTTTACAATGTGTTTTAAAGTACATTTGAAACAAAAGACCAGTTAAAATAACTTGAATTTTATAAACAAATGTACAATACAAATAAAAAACAAAACTTCTATTACAGTCAGCCTGCTCGTCCCTTTATAAAAGCCGACCAACTTTAAACTGCTCAGCCATTTCCCAGCATAGGTCTTTGGTGAAATTAGACCTCCCACTTTCACTAATGCTTTTAAATTGTATGTTTTCTCCTAGTTATTCTTTTACTTGACATCAGAGAATAAGCACCAGTTCATTGTTGCCATGGTGACAAATTGTAGTTATCTTTTTTCTATTCCTGTATCTCTGATGGCTTGATTTTATCTGAAAAGAACCAGCAAACACACACACACATTTTCTTTAGTGCTTCCAGAAGATTAAATGTATTCCATGTTTATCAGTGCTAATTTTAATGCGGATGGTTCTGGAACTCGGAGTATTTGCATGTTGGTTAAGTATGGTGGAATTTTGATTAAAACAAAATGATTTTCATTTTAGTGGTTTCTGAAAGTTTATCCCTAGCTCGTCCCTGATAAGGCTTTTTGGAGCTTTCTGTTGCTCAATTGCCCATGCTAAGAGTTAGAAAATATACTATATTTGGTTACATAATGCACTCTTCATTACTATAGATGTTTTCTTTTTTGTTGATTGAAGTCTGTATACTAGCACAAATGTTCCCTTTTACTGATCAGTAAGAAGAAAGAAGACAAAGTGTATCACAGTGTATCCCTTACACAGTTGTAGCATTTTGCAGCATACCAGTGCTCTTTTACTGTCCTGCTATCAATGTTTATACCAGACAAGGGAGGAAGTCTAAATATACGACAGGATAAATAGAGAATAGCATTTTGAAAAAGGGTCCAGCCATCCCCCCACTCCTGTAAGGAAAACCTTTTTTTTTCATTATTTTAGTCTGTGTTGTTGTTGGAGACTTTCCTTCACTTCCTATATGGTAAAACGTTGTCATTGGGACATAAATGGAGGATAAATAGCACAAATGAGGCCTTCTTTATCACGTTGTAAAACAAAGATGTTTTTACAGGATATACACTTTAAAATATCAATATTTGGTCTGAACAAGAGCCCATAACATTTGTTGATCAGTCAGTTGGTTTCCAAGACTAGATAACTGCACATTACTCTTCTCCTCCCCCTCTATATTCAACATACACACTAAAAATGATGGACCCAAAATACATAAAAATTAACATATCCTTTGCTTTCATAAACCAATTTTATTATTTTCAGAATGTTGTTACTCATCTTGAACTGTGCACACAGCAGTGTATTATACCAATCATTAAAGGTATATTATAGTGGCTTTCTAATGTTTTCCTGGACAAATATAAACTATAACAATAGTATTATGTATTCTATCTTACCAACGGATGATGCTCAGGTTTACAATTCACAAGAAGTATCACTCTCAGCTTTGTTAAAGGAAGTTGTTTGCTTAAGGCAAAGTTTTTTAACCTTTTTGGAGCCACAGCACATTTTTTAGATTGAAAAAATCCTGCGGCACACCACAAATTAAAAATGTTACAAAATTACATTCTGTAGCTAATTCTATTGTCTCTAAGAATAAACAAGGCAATTAAGCTACCTACTGTCACCCACTGACATGGAAGAGTATTGCCAAGGTACACCTGAAGATCTCTCATGGCACATTGATGTGCCTCGTGGCACATTGTTTGAAAATCCCTGACTTAAGTTGTATTTAAATCCAAGTACAAAAATATAATATATTGTCATTTACCAGATGAGGCATCTACAATAGTTTTTCATTTAAGGTTTTATTTGCTTTACTTTCAGCTAGTGTCATCCCAGTGTTTTAAATGGATTTGAGTACAGAAAGATCTTCTGTTCTGAATAGGGAAGTTCTGCTTAGTTTATAACATTGAAGTTTTCGTTCAGGTTAACCATTTTCAATGTATAACTGGGAGTTGTGGAAATTTGCCTAAATCTGTATACACTAGAATGAATGAAGCAGTTTCTAGAGCATAGGTTCCCAACCATTTTTGGGTCAGGGCCAAGGACAGATATTTTCAATTATTTTATTAGAAGATATTAACAATATTGGTGTATTACTTAAACTATAATTAAAAAAAATATATAAAAAAATGAATATAATAATATTAGTGAGATGAGCTTGGTGGCAAGTGGCCAGCTATGTGTAACAGGTACCCCGCCAGCCGCTCAGCCCCTTGCACATCAGCGTCTGCAGATTTTACTCCAGACAGCAATGAGCGGTACTGAGCATCTCCCTCTTACGTTCCATGGCTTGAGGAAAGGGTAAACACAGTGCTACCTCACCACCAGTCTGAACGCACCCTTAAAGTTTGGTGAGTGGGCAAACTTATATTTGAGGCACCACAGCGCACAGATAATTGCCAGTTTCATGGAACTGGGGTCCCTAATATGCAAACTCTATTTGGGGACCCTAGTCTTGAAATAGCCAATCTTGACAATTTTTACTTTATATAGAAGGGTAGATAACCCTTTTTCTTTTTTTTTAATTAAATGCCTTTTTCAAAAAAAACAAAAAAAAAAAAAACAAAAACGCAATGGCAGCGCATAAGTCAGGAATTCTAGGAGGCTTGGGCTCCAAGAACAGGCTTGTGTAAGAGGGACTTTCTGTGAAAAAAGAAAAGATGGAGATCTCACACATGCACAGTGAGATTGGCATTTACTTTTTTTCACAAATTACTTTAGGTCCACTTTAATGAGAAAAGATCCTTGATTCTTATTAGGATTTTATGTTTGAGATCCTATATCTGGCAACTTGTTCTGTTCAGTGGGCTGAAATTAGGTTCACTGTCATCTTTCAAGGTCCCCTGTGTACCCTGAAAATTTCAAGTTTGTACAACAATCGGTGTTGGAGATATGAAGGTTTATACATGGGGGGAATGACAGCAGCATGAACACAGACACAGCTCTAATGCTGCTGGTGTACAAGGAGTGGGATTATTTCACAGTACAAGGTGGGCTGGGAGCAACACAGATGAACTCCTTCTTCATGTCACACAAGTAGCCTTTTCTGTCTGTATTGTGAGAAAGACAATTGTTTATAGGCAGAACCTTTTTTTCTATTTTACTTACCTTCAGCAGTGATGAGGAGCACACCAGAAGAGAGAGAAACTGAAAACACAGACTGAAAATGGAGCAACTTTTACCCTCACTAAATTGTACTTTTTTCTGCTGCTAATTTGAAGCCCAAAAAAGTCAAACCACCACCACATTTAGCGTCCAACGGAAATATTGCACAACTTTTGGTGGCCACATCCATTTTTTTCTGGAACTTTGTGGCTTGTACTTTACAACATCCCTAGTTAGCACTAATTTTCACTAATAACTCACAACTTTGTGACCAAGAGAGATTAAACTAAATAGTGATCTCTAAACCCAGTTTTTCATAGTCAGAATAAACAAAAAGTCCACTCAAACGTTTGGGTCCCATACTTATGATCACCTGGCTCAGTTCAACTGGTGTGAAATTGCATCTTAAATGTCATTCAGTGCCTTCCTAAACTGGGAGGGCTGCTTGGGGTAAGGCATTAATATACGGTAAACAAGAACCACAGTCTAGAAGTGATATGCTTTCTACTCGACTAGGGCAAGTGCTATACCTGGGGCCTGAGTTTTTCTGCTTGATGCTTGAATTAATTACAATAAACAACGTACTACTGACCTTTCAATTGGTATGTCATGCTATATGTTACATAAACCAATCCAATGCAACCTGTATACTGGACTGAACATTAAAATATCATAACTTGGGTTGTTTGCATAATTGTAAGTTACATACCTGTCTGTTGCAGTATGTGCCTGGGGTTAACATTTTAAACCTCTGAACACTGCATTTTGTATGTTTATTCATATTTTTCATACTGACTACTGCACAATAAACAGTGCTGTAATTTACATACCTTTGACCAATTTACTCCATACACTGGACTGTACTTAAAAAAACGGGGCTACTTTTTTCACATTATATTGTACTCTGATAAATGCTTTAGATGACATGCTTTGCTGTATGTTCCATTATCCTGAATACTAAATACATACTAAACATGTACAATATTACTTATGTTACGCAGTAAGAGTTAAGAAATGTTGGCAATCTGTTCTATAAGGTATTGCTAATTAATTCAGAAATCCATATTAACATAAATCTCAGGACTGTATTTTTGCAGCTGTTAGTTCTGTCAGTTTGATGGTTTCCTCTGTCAGTTTGATAGTTGCCTTTCAGATTTATTTTAGCATAAGCTGATGGAGGTTTACCATTTTAACTAAAAGAAGTATTTTGTTTGATCACACACTGGGAAGCATGATTTCTAATCTCTGAGAGCTCATTTCTGTCACTTTTAGAAGTGCTTTTGGTGTCACAAGTTAGATTCCGACTATTACTCTTTGGATAAAAATATTTAACCAATAATGTCCACATATAACAGTCTTCTGAAAGAACTTCTTCTGTACTTATCCCAAAAATGTATTTGCTGTATTAGGCAGGTGACAATGGTGTATTCTATACACTCCCATGTCTGTACTTTTATCATCTATATTAAATGTGAACTATAGTAAATCCTAAGTAAATCAAAAAATGTTTAGCGTTAATTATAAATATGGACCTTATAATTTAAAAAAAAATGCATTGTGTAACTTTTTGCTTAGCTGTAACCTGAAATCCTACAATTACTCACTACCTACTTCCTGTGACAAGTAGTCCAGGTGGTGGGAACGTTTCTTTAAGAGCCATACATTTCTAATGTATGTAAAGGAGCATTTTTCTAGGTTAGAAATGTTAGTAAAGATTAAAAATGTGAAATATTACTGTACTTTAAAACTGACCTCTGAGATCCAGTAATTGTGAACCTAACCTTTCAATTCATATACAATAAAGAAATGTGGTAATCTGTTTAAACTATACTCTGCACATAATCTCACCTGTACTGTTGCTGAACTCCTGCAAAGAAATGAGCTGCAATTTACTTACATTTATTTACTTTTTATGTTTTTCTCTATGATAATTTTGGGACTTATTCCAATATGACCCCTGACAAGCTACTGCTATAAACCCAATCAAAAATTGAGTAAGCATATAATAGTTGTGACCAGGATAGAATACTGATTTATTTTGATTGATGCTATGCCTAGAAACAGTTTTCAAGTCTCTGGGAGAGAGATTTTGATTTAAAAAAAAAACTATTGTTTTAGGATGGTAAATTATCTTTATCTAGTCTTATCCTGGCCATCTTGATAAAAAATAATTAACGTTTGCTTCCTAAATATCGCCCCTGATATTAACTACAACACTTTTACTGTTCTTTGCAGAGCTGTTCTTACTTGCACTCACCGCTCACATGGTTTTTAGCTATCAGCAAATGCTGGATCAAGACGTTGTGACTTTTGAAGAACATCTGTAAAGAGAGCTAGGGCAAACTCACAATAAGGTTCACTTGTCTTTTGTTTACCCACTGGAGCTTTCCAAAGCACTCCCCTCTTACTTTCCTTTACTTTTGCATATTCTGGCCTGAAGCTTCTCTCTGTATACCTGTGCTGCCTATGCAAGCACCTGTACAGGGGAGAAAGATGAGATTTTCAAATTGCTGCTTTACTAGAGATTGTCATCATGACTTCTAAATTGAATCCATGTCCAGTCTTACTACATCTGTTTGAAATTTGACAAAACCCCTGGGGACCGCATACAGAACTCCAGTTAAATAACCCTGACCTAAATTAACATACCTTACCTTTTCAACAAATGTTTAAATTGTAAAACATCAATTGGTTCTTTTTCTGTTTATTATTTAGAATGGAAAAGTTAAGCCAAGGTCCCTCACAGAAGATAATGATCTCTATATTGTAGCACATTTAGTGAAACAGTAAAGGCTATAATTAGAAATAATGTATTATGCTAACAAGTGCTGCAGAAATTATCACAAAGAATCTTCAAACTATTTAATAGACATAGGCAGGGAACTGTTATTACCCTTAAAAGAAATTGCCTAATGGCATAGCAACACTTGATGATGATGAGTTTGTCTTAATGTAAAAACAACATCAACATATCAATTTAATATAGTATAATGGGGGAAATGTTATAATGTAATGGTGTAGGGGAAAACATTCTTTTGATTCTGTATTTTCTGCATATACTAATCATATTCCGAATCATCCAACATTAGAGTTCGGTAGAAGAGTCATACTTATCTTATTTTTTGTGAACATAAAGGCTTTTTTTCCATTGAAGCTATATCACCATGCAAACTGCAGTACAATCAAACCAAGTATTTAGAAATTACATTCTGTTACCTGACTACAGTAAATTGTGATTACTGGGCTGTAATAGGTTAAAAAGACTAAGATAACAATAACAACTTACACATTGTTTGATCTTGTAACATAATGACAGAATGGTTATGGTATGTGATGCTATTCTGTAGCATCAAGAATACCAACACACTACAATAGTGATGACACCACACAATGGCAACACTGTACCTAAATAGAAAGAAAAGCTCTTTAAAAATGGGAAACTCAATGGTGACAGATTTTCTGGATCACCCAGCTTCACTGATGAAAGTGAATCCTTTCCAGCCTTGGAGAGCTTGAATAAATCAGGCCCACTTAGTGGTCCCCCAAAGTGAACTTAGTATGTGATATCACTGTTTAATAAGCTGAAATAGCATAAAAAATATACAACAATCATCCTAATATACCAATAGCTCTGCATTATATAATCAGCTGATGTTTGTCCATGCTAATGCAGATGTTAGATATTGCTTAAGGAGCATACCCAATTAGTAACTATTCTGTCCGAAGCTTTTAGATCAGTAAGTAAAGGCATAGCCACACTATCTTTGGAAGCCTGACAGCTAATTTTGAGTTTTTGGTAAATGAAACAGCGAGAGTTGAGTTTTGTGGCAAAACTGGTCAAATTGGGGTGTGGGCAAAGCAGGAAGCGTATATAAGCCTTACTATGTATGCAGGAGAGGAATGTCCGCAAGCAACGATTTTTCTTTTGGGAAAATAGATGTATGAAAGGTAAAGAATAAGGAAAGTTGTTCTCCCTGTGTTTGGTCTTACCATTCTTGGAGGATTCTATTATATGCAATCAAGCCAGTCCCTTACTATATTGGCTAGTAAGATGGTAAGCAAGTGAAAGTGTTTTAATCAGTAGATATCACATCCTATGGTGCAGCTATTCTAGTCTCAACAAAAGTGGTCTAAAAAGGGCAAAGTCCTTTTGTGCTAAATGTTTTATGATAACATTTGTTCATTTGTTAGTTGATACATAAGTATTATTGGGATCATTTGTACTCAACCCATGCCCTCACTCTCCATCTCTGCTCCATCCACCCAAACCAAGTTTTTATCTTTTTAAAATAGTGTCCCCTGATAAAGCTCTGCATCAGATTAGCAGAGGTTGGGCTAAGTCGTCACCCTTCAAGTCCAAGTTGAGTCCCAAGTCATTAACATGAAGACCCAAGTCAAGTCTCAAGTCACCAAGAATTCTTCCATACCGAGTCCCAAGTCAAGTCACTTAATTTATCTAGTCGTTTCGTACTTAGTCTGTCTAAGTCCATCTCTTTCTCCTTTGACAGCTAGAGGGGGCATAGAGTAAGGCAGTGAGGCTTTTGTAACACCGCCTTCCTCCCCGTCCCCTTCAGCAATCAGAGGAGAAAGCTGTGGAATGGAATGCGGGGAAGAAAGGCAGTGTTACAGCCTCACTGCCTTCCTTCCTGTAAAGCCTCACTGCCTTCCTCCCTGTCCCCTTCAGCTGTCAGCAGAGAAAACAATTCGCAAGTCGAGTTGCAAGTTGCTGGGCAAAACCCCCAAGTTGCAAGTTGTTCATTAGGCGACTTAAGTCGGACTCCAGTCCAAGTCGTGCGACTCAAGTTCCAACTTCCGCAGACTAGTACCACCTTGACTCTTTCACCTTCTCTTTTCCTAACTCCTAAAATTTGTTCTCAACCTTTTTCTGCAGCCCCCCCTCATTTAATCTTTCTCTGCTTTTTTCTTCTCTTTTCTATTGTAACTCTAATAAAACAAATACAGTAGAAATATTTAGAAGTATGTAGTTAAAAAAAAGATATTAGTAGGAATGGAGAAAGGAATGTCAAAACCACAATTGAGTCATTCTAAAATCTACAAATTGTTTAAAAATTTATTTTAAAACGAGAAAATTATTGCATGCCGTTTCTTTATCAAATGTAGTTATTAGCCACCATCATTTGTGTACAACTGACATGGGAGCCTGCACAATATGGCATTTAATTTGTGATCAAAATAGCCAAATGTTTTATGTTCTATTCAGGTGTATCCAATGCATGTTAAACTGTGTATTGTAAAAGCGCACATCCAGCCATCATAGAGGTGAATTATTTCTACACTGCTGGTGTCTATGAGCCAACTGTGAAAAATGCAGCTGCAAATGGTACATTGAAAATCTTTCTGATTACCAAAATCTACCTACCCTGAATCATGTCATGTCAGGTTTTGAATGGTGAAAAAATAGAAAATACATATTATAAAGACAGCAAAAAGCAGCAGTTTAGATGGAAAATAGGTAAAACTGAGAAGTGACTAGGCGCACTAGTGGTAAAAAAAACATTGTTAAGGAATGAACTCCTTTGTCACTGTAATGTATTTCATAAGAGTACAGTATGGAGTGAGATAGACCGTCAATATGTTTGTTAATATTTACTTAATATGTTTTTCATATATGCAGAAATCAACATAAATCGTTTTTCATTTTTTTTTCAACAGATTTTGCTCAGCTTGTTTGTAGCAGTTATCTTGGACAATTTGGAGCTTGATGAAGATTTAAAAAAGCTTAAGCAGGTAATCCACATGAATAATATTATGTTCCTTTTTAGGTTTTCCGTAAATTTGATTCACTCTAATTTCCTTCTACTAGTGTTGCATCACACATATGCCTACAACTTTCCTTTCTCACTTCAGTCAGTTATAATTCCTTCTATAATGAATCAATGTAAAAGAAAAATAAATACCCCTGTCTTCTGCTGAACATGACATTACTGTCTTTCTGGGTAGATTCCAAAGGAATGCAATGCAATCACAATCTTGTGACAAGACACTCCAGTCCATACCAATAACATTTTCTCCTAAGATTATGGTTGCTTTGTGTGCCACAGAAATATCAGAAAGATTAGAAACATTTTAGAGTAAGTGTTCAACTTTGTAAAACA
The DNA here is from genome assembly GCF_032062135.1 of Pyxicephalus adspersus. NCBI lineage: Eukaryota > Metazoa > Chordata > Amphibia > Anura > Pyxicephalidae > Pyxicephalus > Pyxicephalus adspersus. Next base: position 61,303,715 of record NC_092858.1, read on the forward strand.
CCATTTGTAAACTCAGACTATTTTCAGTGTAAATCATAGATCATAATGTATTCTGTGTAGTCCTTAATCCTTTTGCAGTCCATGTACTTAAATCCTTAAAACAAAATACATATTTTTAGTACATCATCACAATACTACTTATTTATTTTTAAAGAGCAATATAAAGAACAATGGTTACAACCTTTTTGTTTTTTTGAGGGACAGGCTAATAAAAAAAGAGTAAAACAGAGGGTTAGGAAACTAGCATAGTGTAATAAGAAAATAAAAGAATTCCAGGAGGGAAATGGAGCTTAAAAGCAATATACGAACAAATTGCAAAAATTGAAATGTAAATAGTAACAATAAGTGTGTAAGTAAAGTGCCAGCTAAACAGACAGTGGTCCTGATTTATTAAAGCTTTCCAAGGCTGAGGAGGAAACACTTTCAACAGTAGACCTGGGTGATCTAGCAAACCTGGAATTAATCTGGTCCAGGATTGAAAACATTTGCTAACAAATAGCAAAAGACTTAAAAAAAATCTATTCCAGGTTTGCTGGATCACCCAGCTTCACTGATGAAAGTGTATCCTCTCCAGCCTTTGAGAACTTGAATAAATCAGCCTCAATGTGTATCATTGGTGAATCCCTAATTGTGACTTGGCAGAAGCGGTAAAGTCAGAAAATAATCTTGTCCCTTAGTACTTTATAAGCATAACTACTAGTGTAGCAAACGGGTGATAATAGGGATATTCTCTCCTGGTTAGGAAAGGATTAAAGAATGTAGTTAAACCATCTGTTTTATTGCTTTGTCCGGACCAGAACATGATTCCACCTTCTCCAGGTACAAGAGGCGGTTAAAATCTTGCAAGATCCCTTTTAATAACAGTGTAGAGGTTTCTAGCCACTTGTGCATTATTGCTGTCCTTGCTGCAAACAGATGTGTCATTAAAAAACATGGATGGAGTCTTTCTGTGTTAGTAGGGAATCCCAGTGGCTACATAATAGGAGCAACAGGTCTGCTGGTCAGATACCAGTGATATTTTTTATGTACCTTACTACCCCCCTCCAGCTGAACAGTACCACAGGCATTTTTCCAGGGAGGCTTACTGTTCCCCACATTTAGGATAGGAAAATTGTAAGTATAATTAGAGTAATTTGATTTAAGCTATTTGAATGCTTTGTATAGCTTTTGTAGGATTTTGTCTTGGGTTTCTCTTCATCTTTCATTGACCATCAGGATCCAGGGAAATGTTTGGAACAGGAACTGACATTGGAATTGTACAGGGTGGTATTGGTAAATAGTTCCTAAAGTTGTTATATAGAGAGGAAATTGATGGTTTTGGTAGCTGAAGAAGTGTGTCCAAAGCAGTAGTAGAGAGTTAACGTTGTGTTATTCTCCTTGTGGGAACATTGGGTTGTGGTTAAACATTAAGTACCTAGATTAAGATTAAGTACCTAAAACCCATAGATTTTTCTAGACAACAATCAATACAGAACACTGTTGTGAAGGCAGGACGGCAGTTTGGGTAGGGGGTAGTGATGCATCTGTGCTGGGTGCCAAGGAGCATATATACTCACGTCCAATGAGCAATCTGTGTAGAATTAAGTGTCTTTTAACCAATCTATTACATCTAAACAAGCAAACATACCCTGATTTTGGGTATGTTCATTCTACCTTCATTCTACCCTCAAGGAAATAAAGATTTTTCAGTGTAATATGGGGTATCTTACACTGCCATATAAAACATAGCAATGCTTTATTTGAGCACATGATATATTTATGTTTTATGAGAAAAGGATGCATTGGGTAATGTAATTTTATCATTCTAAATAAATATATCCTATCAAAGAGATAGAGGGAGGAAGTGGATTTCTTGCAAGAAGGCTGTTCTACTTCTTCATGTGTCCTAAGACTAGGGTATGCATCATTGGCAAAAGTAAGTCAGTAACGCTTCAGGAGACTACCTTCATAATAATTTAAGGGTGACAGAGGACTAAGCAGCTGTTATCAAAACATTAGGATAACATGGATATAGCAGGTATAGCTATGTAACATTCTCAGAGCATCAAGCTGGTAACAGAATGTACAATCGGAACTAAATGTATTAAAAACCATAAAAGCATCATTTTTAACTAGGATGGAATAACATAACAAAGAAAAGATCAAATAAAACCATCATTTAGAGTTAGAAAAAATATACCACAAATGATTCAAGTTCTTGTTTTTCGAGATATCACTTTTTCCTGAGGTGCGACAGGTAGCACTAGAATATAATTGTCTCAAGACCAGAACTATTCCCAAGGAAGTCAGGTCGGTGGAATATCAGGGGGGGGGGGGATATTGACCAGAAGAAAGGAGAAAAACAGGCCATTAGCTTTTTTTCTTTTAAAATGCACAAATGAGTTTTCCTTTCTTTAAAGTGCTTGGATTTCATAGCATCCACATATTAGCAGCCTTGGTAGGGTCACTAAAAGATTGATCAGTTCCATCTTTAGCTCTTAAGTGGAGAGTGGCTAGGTAAGCCAGTGTAAATTTAATACATATCATGCCTGATACATACCATGGGTTATGATATCCCTACGTAAGAAGTGTATACCTTTACTTGGGACTGTGTCTTTCACCAATATCCTGATCATTGACTTCAAAGAAGTTTGGCCGCTGCAGTGGCAATATGGATGTGAAAGTCTATAACCGCCCACTCGTCCTCAAAAGAAGGTGCCTCAGATGTTTGTTAGAGATGCAACACAGCTTCAGCGCCATCTTGGATAAGCCTGTGTGCTTGTTTTTTTGTTTTTTTTTATAGCTTTTCTTTTAGTGTAAGATGTGGAGCTTTTACCCTCCAGAAAGAGGTACATTTTGGTTGTAATTGGGTGGTATCCAAACTCTGCTGATTCGCCGGACAGTCAGAGCTGAGGCATGGCAATTTTTTATCCAGAAATCTGTCCAGCAGCACAGTAGCTACAGAGATCTAGCTTGCACAGACATTTTTGAGTTTTAGAGAGTTAAAAATGGATAGAACCTCTTTTGACTTTTTTGCTCTCCCTACTTCCCACAAGTAAATAAGTTTTTTTTTTCTGGAATTGTGTTTTAATTTATATCTCAGGTGAAAGTTGTATTGTTTAAAGATAAAGATACTGTCCAACAAAGTGTGACCTGATAAAATTGAATTTGATTCTGAAAGAAGCAGTGGGTTTCCCTGAGTCTTTACTTCCACCACGGTAAATACAGAATACAATCTTGCACAGAAGAGGCTTTTACTTTTTCAGTAGACTATGCCACTTGATCTTTTACCTGCACAGTGCAAGATCTGGAGACGTAGGAAGAAAAAAGAAGAAGGAAGAAAATGGGGGCACCCGGAACTTCCTCTGCACCATAACAAAGGAGGATTTAGCACAGGGCTGAATTGAGGACAGTGCTGGGGGGGTTGTGGTGTGTGCGGAAGTGTGATTTGTTTTACAATTTAGGTTTAGTTCTGCTTTAGGATGCCAATCAGAAAAAAATAATTTTGAACTTTATATGATCTGCTTTTAGCATTTTCCTCCTTGCACACCCATTCAGTAAAAACAGGATCCTGTCCTCACACCAATCTATCCAAAAGTTTAAAAAAAACACATACACTTTAAATAATATGCATAGCCTGCCTATCCTGACCTATAAAGAATATTCCTGTTCTGCTTTATGATATATTATTTAGACAAACCAAAAAAAAACATAATTTTGCTTGCTAAATGTATAGTTAAGCTTTAAATGCAGAGAACCATTGGGAAAAGGGGTAAAACAGCAGTAATTGCAATGAAAGACAAGAGCACTGTCAACTTCATTCAGATCAATATATTCACTGTATGAAAACTGGTCATTAAGGTATAACCTTTAAAATGCATTGTAACTAACAAAACAGATAGTTACAGAGACAGCATAAAATGTTCTTTTGAGAAGTAATTAGTTTTTTTTGCTACAGTAAACATTTTGGCTTATGTAGATAAAATTAAATACATTGCAATAGAGCCTTGTTAGACAATGTTCCCAGTAACTATGGACAAAAGATATTGAGGTTCATTGTTATTCTTAATGAAGTAAGCCTGTGTTCACCTTAAAAAACCCATTATGCATCGTAATTTTAACGAATAGGGACAGTTTTTTGGATGTGTGACCACACATTACCCCTCACCCCTTATGGGGCATCCCCAGCACTATTAAAGCATAGCTCATTCCAGGCATCCAGGGCATTCGCCCTGCATCTCTTGCTCAGGAAGGGCAGCCTTAAACAGGGCTCAGGCTATCATCAAAATAATTCGCTATTAGTTGGCAAATGTTTTCTTGGAGAGTTTGTATACATTTGGCCCAGTGTATGTCCTTGTCTGCATAAGGTGATATGTGTATGCTTTGTGTGCTATGAAGCAGCAGGTGATGGTAAAATAATTATTAAAGGTGCGATTTATTAGGCTATATTTGCTTTTCACCTCTGCATTGCGTATGTCACCTACACCTGACCGGTGCACTTTTCATCTCACGTACACATGACCCCTGCACCAGGACCAGCCTTTTGAGTGTGCTACCTATGCAGAACTGTACAGACCTCTGCACTTTGCCTTACATGCACTTGATTTATGCACTCCTTGTTACATACTACTGACCTTTGCACTTTGCGTTACATATTATTGACTTCTGAACACAGCATTACTTACTACTGACTTTCAAACTCTTAAAAATGCATTACATACTATACACCCCTACACTTAAAATTATGTACTATTGACCTCTGCATTCTATTTACACACTACTGACTCCTGAACGTTGAGCTACTGACTGTTGCACTCTGCATTACCAACCTCTGGATTCCCTGTTGCTTACCAATAACCCCTGAACTCTGCATTACTGTTTTCTGCTCCATTTATTTATTACTGGCAGTGACCTCTGCCCCCTACATTGCATACTACTGACCTATGCACTGCATGTTACATACTATTTTGTTACATATTGCTAACCCTAAACTCTGCTTTACTAATGACTGACTTTTGCTTTCTGCATTAGATACTACTGACCTCTTCACTTTACATTAAATACTACATATTACTGACCCTAAATTCTGTGTTGCTGACTACTGACCCCTGCACTCTGCTGTACATGCCACTGATTCCTGCACTCGACATTTCATTCTGCAGATCTCTGCACTTTTTTTTTTACAGCAGAGCTCTGCATTCTGTTTTACATACTACTGACCTCTGCATTTTGCTGTACATTACATTACATACTACTTTCTTACTTTATTTTTTACCCTCTTTTTTACCATGTCTTTTAAGCCCTTCCTACT
>NC_092858.1:61310263-61314499 GCF_032062135.1 Pyxicephalus adspersus
TGTCATGAAAGAGGATGTCTTCATATTATTATCTATTATTTCTTGTATTTACCCTATATACAAGTAGTCTTAAGGGTGTATTATTTAAACAGCTACAGTGTGAGCCTGAACTCCTAATGAAGCATCATTTGCCTCTCCCAGCTGATATTTTATATAGTGAAGACAGAAGGTGTATATAGAATTGGTGCTGACTGTGTGCATGTGTATTTTACAGTTTTTCTATACACCATCACTAAAGAAGCAACTATTACAGTAACATCAGCTGTAGAAACCAGACTGAGACAGAATGGTTATTTTTTCTGCACAATTAACGTTATGTAAGGCACCATTTGAATTTCATTTTATGTGCTCAATGGTGTGCCTGTTTGTTCTGTCTTTCCCACATACCATATATGATGTACACACACAAAGACCGACACCAGTAGAGGAGCACTGAATTCAGGTTCAATATTGAATTGACTTGTAACAATCACTACACAACTGGTGTACAACTTGTAACACCTTGTACAAGAGATTGCTAAGACATACAATCCTTTTATGTAAGGTGAACATCACTGATATTGGCATACGATTTCACCTACCATTTAAAGTATGAATCTCTCCATATTGTTTATTAAGAGCAAGAGTGTAAAGGATCTGTATGACAACTCCTTTTACAACATACGGTAAGAAACTTTTTGAAAAATGGATTATTTTGGCTATATGGAATTTTACAAGTAGACACCATTCTTTCCTCAACAATTTACATGGCTGGTTAATCATATAATGTAAGACCTTAGATATATATATTTTTTTGTTTTTGTATTAAGATTTTTAATTTGATATTGTAATAAAGCTGATATGTTATATATTTGTAAGATTTGCCTCTTCAGGGAATAATTTTTAAAGATACTTTTGCCAAAGAAGAATCTCCTCTAACAGCCAGTTATTTTTGCAGACTGAGATAGAAGCATCCTAAAACATAGCCTTTAGCTAACACATGATAATTAATAAGTTACAATTAGCCTGCTTTATGTTTTTCAACTCTTCTGAAAAATCTTACCCAAGGCTTGCTTACATTATGATGCTTTTATTTTTCAGCAACTAAATATCTGAAATGTACGGAATTATGATTTCTGAAACTATAGAACAATATAGAATGACATATACAATGGTATCTTAAAGTTGGCTAGTTTTATGCAAAACATATCTCTGATATGCTTGGAAAGTGTGGATGATTAAAAGAGTAATTTCAACTAAGTATCACTGTTTTAGTGTTCAATAAACTGTAGTATTATTTGCAAATTGCCATGTGTTGGAAGCACAGCCTAACAGCTGAGGAACAACTTCTCTGGTTTGTTTTCTGTGTGTTTCCAGAAAGTAAATTCCATTTAAATTGTATTTCTTTATGAAAAAACATATGGCATCAATTTTTTTTTTGCAATATGGGAATCTAATGGTGGACAAATCAGGATCCTACTAAACAAAATGTAAAGTGTATTAAAATAGTAACTAAAACTGAGTGTGGTTTTCATTTTTTAGAGTAATGGATTGTTCCATCTTGTTTCTCCTTCATTGACTCAAGTGTATCTGTACAATGTTATAAGCTTTTACTACACCAAAATATGTAGGTGTAGTATGTCTCTAGAGCACAGTGAAAGCCTGCAGGCTGATTTACTATAACTTTTACTTTGCTGAAAGGTAACAAAATACATGCTACTTAATTAAAAGTCAACTAACCCTAAATTTAAAATGTCTTAGATAAACCATACTCTTAAAATTTGTTTGTAGTGCCTATAAACTAGACACACGTATTAATAAATGAAGATCCAGCAGATCTTTGAAAAAGCGCCCTTATTAATAGCACTTTTAAGATTGCTCCATATATAAAAATGAGAATCATCTAAGCATTTTGTCATTTTTATGAATGTCTGCCACTTTGTCAATGAATGCAGCTGCTTCATATATACTGAAACAAACCTTATACCACTTTATTATTTTTTTAATAACATTCTATATTTATTTATGAATACAACAAACAAAAATACAAATATTGTTGTAAACACAATCAAGTATAATAACAAGTGAATGCCTAATCAGGAATTGCAAAATACCTTGTAGAGAACATATCGCCTATAGGGGTAATGCAGATGTCAGGTTTAAATACGAGTACCTAGAGGTTAAAAATTATAGCTGAAGCACCCCAATTTTTAGGGCCCTATAACGATCAGTTACTCCATTTATGCAAACAAAGCTTCTGATCGCTACCTTAGGGTACATAGTTTTTTCATTTTGATTTTCAGTTCCTATTTTAATAAAGCATTATAAAAGTCTTGTTTAGCATTTGAAAACTAGAAAACTAAAAAGTGGCAATCTGTTTAATCTCAAATCACAAAACTTTACAAATATGTCTCTTTGATATTACAACCTAATGAGTCATGAAAAATAAACTCTTCTGGAACTCACTTGTACAGTTTAACAGTAAGTGAGCAGACTTCCCATAAAAATGCATAGTACAATTAGACAACTGAGCTCTGTTTGTTAGCAGTGGTCCTCTCTGTTGCTGAATAACATACACCTTCGCGGAGCTAAAGCCCTCCACTCTGCAAAACTCATGTTCCCTTAGACCTAATTCACACTGGCAGTAAGGTTGCGGTGCGTTTAGCACTTCTCCAACCTTTCCAGGAAACTCCAACCTTTCGAGGAAACTACATGTAGCGTCTCCCTGCGGCAGCCCCAAGGGGAATGAATTGGAGCTGCACTGAGTGGTCCTAGTATCACTCACTGCCACCAGCTGTCACTTTTTAAATGAGCTCTGCTGGGAAGGTGCTAGCCATGGGTAGCCACGCACATTTGTGTGAACCTTCTCTTATATTTAAAATGTTCATATAACGGTAATGTTTTTTCTATGGCATTATATTCAGCAATAGGACCACTGTAGTTAGCGTTATAATTATTCAGAATTTGCACTTTTGTACAATCTAATATGTCCAGTAAGTAACATAATTCTAAAACAAATTTGTACATAAAAAAGTAATCATGCTCGCAGTAGCTATTTAAGTTACAAAAAAAATAGCTTCATGTCCTGGGAATTAGGTACATGTTTTTCATTTCCAGGTGAAGTTATAAAGGGTAAACAATTATAACTTGCTAAAGTTTTCATTATCATCTTTTGTTAAAGGCTGTGAAGCTGAAAAAAATGCAGAATTTCTTTTCTGCCTTGAAATGCTTCATTTTAATTTCCTGTGATATCTCTTCTTTTTGTCACATCTTTAGTAATTACTCTTTCTTTGTTATATCAGGCCTATTCTTCTCTGTTCAATTATGTCATCTATTAGAATATGTGCAATACCTAATACACAGTCTTCTAGCAAATAGAATAATTTTCACTTTTTACAAAATGCTCTGCCTCCAAGCTACATAAGAAAATATTTGGGTCATGGGTCTTCTCCAGTTTCCCAAGTATCAGAGATGCATTTGCCAATAGTATACTTTATATATTACATTACAGAAATAAACATTATCTTAAAATAAATGATTCAAGTCTGAGTGCACCCCATCCCCAAACCTATTCCTAGTACACTATATACCAGTATGATTTTCCGAGTATTCCTTTGTGGGAACAGGTAAGTAGATGCAGTAGTACTATGCTGACACCCCGATTCATCTCCATTCCAGCAATGGAGAAAAAAGTTGTACAGTAAACTTGTGCCCCCACTAAAAGATTTTATTTAGCCACAAAGTTCTTAGGGTTCTTAGGATGCTTTGTTGATGTGGCTTTTTTGAGGAGGTTTGCCCTGTTGAATACCGGTGTGGGAAAGAAGTAGTCATATTGGGGGTTCAACAGTTGCCTCATTGTATGTTGGTGTAGTGTAGTGTTTTTGGATGTTTCTGTTGGTAGGCTTGATGGCATAACTCCTTGCTTTTTTCAGAAAGAGCTGTTATTCCTGTCTATGTTACACCACAGCCTTAACTAATGTTTGGTAATATGTTTGCAGTTTAGCCGTATCCTCACTCTGATCTGCTTGTAGTAGATGTTTTTTTTTTTAATTTTATTGCTTGTTACTTTAGATAACCTGGGCCTTTATTAGGCTGGGTAAACAGCTGCACTCGTCACCTCTGGAAACGATCTTTCATGATTGGTTCCGGCAACAAAGAAGTGACATATGAACAAACGAGCACTATACACTTAGCACCATTCTGTTCTATGGAGAGGTGAGGGGGCAAACAAGCGGCATCCTCCTCTGCTCTTCTCCA
>NC_092858.1:61315921-61358024 GCF_032062135.1 Pyxicephalus adspersus
TTATCCATACCAAAAGGGGTAACCCCAAGCCACACTCGGGGTGGAATTGCCAGGGAGTTTTCAAGTGTTAACTGGTATCCACATGTCCGCGGCATCCTCCAGCAATGTCCGCAGCGTCCTCCAGCAATCTGCTTCCCTTGGCGATGCCTGGCCGGCATCTGAATCCCCAGCGTGTGAACATTGGGTAACGCGGGGCCAGGGAATGCAGATGCCTGCTGGGCCGGGCAGTGCGAGCGTGCGGCTGGAAGGCGGGACTGTGCCACTGGGAGGCGGTACCAGGCGGGAAATTAAATTTAATTTAATTTTGACATTTAAAAATACTTATTATTTAGACCACCAGGGAAGTTAAACCTACTTTATTAGGATGTTGGCATTCACTATCTTAATTTGCCATATAGTATCTCTGAATTTTGAAAGTTTTTTTTAGTAATCTCTTTTTTGGAGTTCCATCAAGCATATACCAGTTAATCTGTTAAATCCAAAGGTGGCCCCGGTGTGCCTTGCAATAATGTATTACTAAAAATAAAACATGAATACTACTCCAGGTACACATATTCTAGCAAACGTATTTCAATATGTTATATACCATTATGTTTTATTAACATTTATAGACACCTATATGTTTCAACTTCAAAGAAAAGAAAAAACTGCTGACAATAATTTTAAAATATGCATGGCCTGTATGTTATTTGTACATTAATATCACATAAGTCTACTTTTCTATAAAATGCTTTAATATATTGTTGGTGAGCCAACATTTTAGCTTTGGAGTTGAAATGGTAATCAAGTGTTCATTGTCTGATCCTAATATGGACTCAGTAAAAGATTGTATTAGCTGCCATTGCAGCGCTCGTTGTAAAGTATGCAAATTGCCTGGATGTAAAACTGATCTTCAGGTTTCAGTAGTTTTGGACATACACCTGACATAAAAATACACATACCTTTGTGAAGTTTAGCTAAAGTCCTGAACTGCATACCCATTATGGGCCAATGGTTCAAAAAATATAAAAATGAGGAAGTATAGAGCACCAACCAGACAAGCTGTATGTGTTTAGCTCCAGGCCATTACCAGCAGCCTGCTTTGAGTTTGTGGCTCCCGCATCAGGTTAATTGTGACCATCAGTGCTATCATTTAAAACAGAAATGCCAATAACATTATTATGAATAAATACATCTATGCTATGTTACATTTTTAACATTTTTTTAAAAAGGAAAAAAAAAACAATGATCTGTGTACTCCCTTTCCCCCTGTTTCTAACTTTATACAATACATATATGGTTATAATGGGTGACTTTCCATTGAATGCTCTTTTGTTGACCATCAGTAGATTAACCTGTATTTTTGTGTCCCCTTTGTAACTTTTTTTTAAGTCCAAGTTATTTATGTGAAAGTACCGTGTTTCCCCGATGATAAGGCATCCCAATCAAATAAGCCACCCTTCAAAAAATATAAGACAGTGCCTTATTATAGGGGAAACAGGGCAGCAGTCAGAAGACTGTGAGAATGCATTTACCACTGACAAGGACACTTTTCTTCATTTTGGTAAAAAGCTTAATCCCAACAAAACATTTTGTAACTGCTTAGAAAATTTCCAGCTGCAAAGCAAAAATGTAGCCCATTAATAAACTGTGGTTGTAGCAGACCTATAGAGAAGGACCGGTAGTCTACAATGTAGGGGTGTGTCTGTGCTCTGACTCAGGAATAAACTTTGTATACTGCATCCATTGGGCCCGATTTATTAAAGCTCCCCAAGGCTAGAGAAGATACACTTTCATCAGTGAAGCTGGGTGTTCCAGCAAACCTGGAATGGATCTGGTCCAGGATTCAAAACATTTGCTAGCAAATAGCAAGTGACTCCCAAGAAATCAATTCCAGCTTTGCTGGATCACCCAGATTCACTGATGAAAGTGTATTCTCTGCAACCTTGGAGAGCTTTAATAAATCAGGCCTACCGAATGCATCCCAAAGCACTCAAGTGAAGATATCTGTGTTTGTTCTATAAAGTGTGGTGACAGGTTCCCTTTAAACTAATACATAATGTATGTTCATCACACAAAGACTGCAGTTCTCAACATTCTTCATGAAATGTGAAGCTCAGCAGGGAATTCTTATAATCCTTGAAATGGCAATGGAGCATTTAATCACAACCACAATGATAATGAGCTTGTCAATTAAGCTGTATAAGCTCAGACCAGACTTACTGAGATGTGAGAACCTCACTGAACTAATAATTCTGCCTTTATTATTTCTTCACTTATTTTTAGCAAAAAAAAAAAGAAATGAAGCTCGAAGGTGCTTTCATATTTTAATATCTTTCACGAATATTTCCTTTTATTCAGCTGAATTCCATTGGGGCAAAGACACATTTCCTGTGTATTTTAAGATGCCATAGTCCTAAACCTTGACAGGACTTAGATAACTTTATTTAATAGTTCACCAGCTTCAGAATAAATTATATTGTTGGTTTAAAATCATTTTACAGCTCACCTTATCAAGTGTTTGTAGTATAAAACTGAATGCAAGACGAAAAAATTGCATTCTTTGAAAGGTGAAGATAAATGCGTTAATTAGAGAATGACTGATCTGGCAGAAACTTCTAGTTATAAATTAACTTTGAAAAAATATTGGAGAAATTAGGCTGCTTTGTAAATATTAACAGCCAAAATTCACTGAGCTATGACTTTTTTTTTATTTGTGGATGTTTAACTTTGTGTTATACTGAAACTTGCAGTCATATGTTCTCTCAAAATGTTTAGACTGATCTAATATGCCGTCTGTCATTGTATTCATTACAAAAAAATATGTATATGTGTGTGTAACAAAGTGGATAAATCTGTTACTCCATAGCCAGTACATAGATTCACTTTAATGTTAACTTGTAATAATAATCCAGACAAGTGTTTCTCAACCAAAGTTCCTCCAAAGGTGGTTAGGGGTTCCTTGAGTAATGAACAATTTGTGACTCCGAGGTCAGTTTCAGTGACATAAATAATCTTTTTGGCTATATGTAAGGGTGACATCTTCCCAATGGCTTGTAATGTACATTCTTCTCACTGACCACCATGCTAATATAATGTGAGCTGCAGATAAAGTAATTATAGCAGGAGTTACCTGACGACCTAAAAGTTATTTCAAGGATTCCCCCATGGTAAAAGGGTCGAGCAGGGCTGGTCTAGAACCCAAAAGACTAGTATTAATATAATATAGGAGTTATGTATATATATATATATATATATATATATATCTCAATTATACTTAAAGTGAACTTAACAAAAAAAATGTGAGCAAGCAGGTTGTTAAAGAAAGGACAGATGATGTCCCATCTGCAATAAACTTGTTGTTCACAGTTTTTTAAGTACATTCACCTCTTTTAGCACCGCTCTAATCTTCAGCCCATGTTTGAAAATTCAAATATGGGCTTTTAAAGCCTCAGGTTAAATGCTGGGGAAGCAGTCCGTGTAGACCCAGCCTTATATAGCGCCAACATTTTATGCAGAGCTGTACATTAGGTAGGGGTTTCAAATGACAGACAGATACAGACAGTGACACTGTAGGAGGAGAGGACCCTGCAGAGAAGAGCTTACAATCTAGTAGGTGGGGGATGTATTACACAAGAGGGGTGATATGGCATGGTGGGAAGAAGTGAGGATTTTAAAAGACAGAAGAAGACGGGCAAAATATTTTAAAAAGATGGGTTTTGAGTGCTGTTTTAAGGGAGCAGAAAGTAGGAGCAAGCCTAATAGGACAAGAAAAACCATTCCAGAGAGTCGAAGCAGCTCTAGAAAAGTCTTGGAGCTGTGCATGTTATGAGGTTATGTGAGTGAGAAAGTCATTAGTAGGTCATTGGATGAAAGAAAATAGTGGATGGGGGTGTATTTTTCTATTAGGTCAGAAAGGTAAGTGGGACAAGAATTGTCGAGGGATTTTAAGGCAAACACAAGAGCTTAAATTTGATTGTAAAGTGGAGAAGACAGATAGATTTGCATGTCATCAGCATACGAATGGTTCTGTAAACCAAAGACGGATTTGAGACTACTGAGTGAGGAGGTGTAGAGAGAAAAGAGAACCAGTCCAAGGACTGAGCCTTGCGGAACACTAACAAGGAGGAGAAGAGGAGAGGAGAAATTACTATTAAAAGAAACTTGAAAAGAGCGGTCAAACAAATAGGAAGCAAACCAAAAAAGAGCAGTGTCTCTGATACAAATGGAGTTTATAATTTGGACAAAAAGGGAGTGATCAATAGGGTCAGAAGCAGAGGAAAGATCTAGGAGAAGGAAGAGGTAAACGTTGCCTTGAGAATTAGGTGGAATATGCAGCTGAAAAGCCAGACTGGAGAGGGTCAAGGAGAGAGTTGGTGTTCAGGTAATTGGTGAGTCTTTTATAAACAATGTGTTCAAGAAACTTGAAAACATATGGGAAGAGGGAGATAGGACAGTAGCTAGAAGGTAGGGTTGTGGTTTAGTGAGGGTTTCCTCAGGATAGAGAGAATATTGGCATGGAGCAGATTATAGGGAATTGGGTAAAGTAGATGGGGATGATGAGAGAAGATTTCATCCAAAGTAACAGGGCTGAGGGAGGTTAGCGATGATTTACAGGTGGAACAAGTGGATTTGGTTGGAAAAGCTTGGTGAGCAGGGACATAATGTTTGATTTTGACAATTCTACCCCTTATGTAGGTGGCTACGTCATGGACAGAGAAGGTAGTTGTGGGGGGAACAGGTGTGGGGTTTAGGAGGGAGTCAGTTATTAAGAAGAGGCTGTGTGGGTTTGAAGCTTGAAAGGATATGACAGTGGAGAAATAACTTTGCTTGGTGACAGTGAGCTCAGTGTTAAAGTGCTGTAGTCTGGCTTTGTAGTCCATGAAGTCAGCACTGAGGCCAGATTTCCTCCACTTGCGCTAATCTGCACAAACAGTCTTTTGTAGATGTTTGGTGTGATTGTTGTGCCAGAGTCTAGGGTTAGCAGGACAGGGGTAGTGAAAGGGGGCAGGGAAAACTTTATCCATGGCCAAGGAAAGAGTGGCAGCTTTGTCTGAAGATGTTATTTTAGAGAGAGTGGGAGTTAGGGACTTAAGGCAGTTTTAAAATAGGTTGTGGTCAAGGTTACAAATGTCTCTCTGTCATTGACTATGGGACTGGGATGTGGCAAAGGGGGGTCAAATCTATTTAGGTTGAAGGTGATAAGGTTGTGATCAGAAAGGGGAAATGGCAAGTTGTCAAGATGGGTGAGGTTGCAGAGTTTGGAGAATACCAGGTCTAAAGTGTGCAGCAATGTATGTTCTGTGTAAGTCCAACCGAGAAGGTAAATGAGAGCAGTTTGGCTAGTAAGGATGAGTAAGGACGGTTGGGGTCGTCCAATGCGGCAATAAAGTCACAGAGGATGAGGGTGGGCAGGTCATGGGAAAGAAATATTTGGGAGCCAGGAGGCAAAGTTATCCAAAACTTCTAAAACTGGGGCAGGGGGCAGTAGACAACAGCAACAATGAGGGGTAGGGGGTAGAAAAGATGGACGGAATGGACTTCAAAAAAGGAGAAAATGAGAGAGGGTGGGGTAGGAAGGACTGTGTATGTACAGTTGGGGGAGAGAATGAGACCCATACCACCACCTACTCTGTTGCCAGGTCTAGGGGTATGTGTGAAGTGCAGGCCTGCAGAGGAGGATAGAGGTTAGTTTATTGTACACAGATCTGGAATTTCATGGACTGCAAGAGAGAGGGGGTAAGAACCTATGGGTTGGATGAATGGGAATTAGGTTAGAAGGAGGTATAGTCTGAAGGTTATTTGCATACAGTTCTGTGGCATGCCTGGACCTAACTAGTTCATTTTGTATTACTAAATCTTATACTCCCAGAGTAAAATAGTAAGATGTCCAAATCAGTGTTTAATGGCTTACTCTATGACTGAAAGGAGCAAACTCTTTTACACAAGCTTTTTTTAAATTGATTGATTTGTAAAATGGAAAAAAACAAGACAAAAACAGAGAACTGACCATATTAAACCTTTATAATTAAACCCCATTCTGTTCAGGCTGCTTAAGCTACGTATACACTTCCAATAATTCTTGGTCATTAAATCGGCTCAGGGCCGATATCAGACAAGAATCTGAAGTGTGTACAGCACGCGTCGTTTATCGTCCGAAAGACCATCCTGGCAGATCCACGAACGATGAATGATCCTAATGCAAAGGAAGGGAGAGAGCGCGCAGCAGGGTGCCGCTACGTCGCTTTCCCCCTCCCCCTGCATAGAGCATCATGCAATAATAGTCGTTGGAAAGGATCGTAAAAGATCCTTTCCAACGACTAATATTGCAGGTGTGTATGCTGCTTTAGGTTTACTTGTTATTGTCTGATAAGAGTTTGAATAGGAAAATGAGAA
The DNA here is from genome assembly GCF_032062135.1 of Pyxicephalus adspersus. Classification (NCBI taxonomy): domain Eukaryota; kingdom Metazoa; phylum Chordata; class Amphibia; order Anura; family Pyxicephalidae; genus Pyxicephalus; species Pyxicephalus adspersus. The sequence continues at coordinate 61,322,297 of NC_092858.1, forward strand.
GAATGTACAAGATATGAGTTTGTTCTATTTCAGATAAATATTAGTTTCATATTCTAGAAAAGCAATATATTTTTATTACTGTGTTATAAGCAGCTACTTTATTTAATGTTTCATCTCAAAAGAACTATAATCACAACCTTCTTTACAGCTCTTAAGTCAATATCTTCTTCAGCTTATTTTAGAAAAAAATTTAAATAAAAACAAACTGAATTTGAAAAAATTACATTTCGTCATTTTTTTAGTATTTTATCAAAACCATCATTTATTAACTTTTTTGCACCTACTTGTCACTTATTCAATATTTATTGATAACACAATGTTTGTTGATCTTGTTTTCTTTTATGTAGTGTCTATGTTTACTAAGGTAATCTTTTTTTAATGAATATAAATCATAAAAAAGTGACCACAACTGTTCCATTAGTGGAACATTTACAAGACAATAGGCCTAACTAAATAAGATCATGTATAAATCAATATGGGATGCTCACATAACAGAATGATTTGAGCGTACAGAACATTACTCCTGAAGATCAAGCAACATGTTTATTTATTTCAGTGTTTTCCAGGATTGCATGTGCATTAAATCGACATCCAAATAATGCTGCTTTGGTGCTTTGTGTTTAGACACGATGAAATATGTGTATGTAAACATTTCACCTGACAACGAAATTATAAGGTTTGTTCAGTTGCAGAGCAAAAAAAAGCTGTCAGGTCTCTAGATGGCAAAGGGGTATCCCTTTTTAAGAGAGTGGTCACCAGATCAGGTTTCTCCATTGGAATATTTCTATCCCTCCTTCCCCAGCTGGGGGGCAGAGACACCAACCCACACTTCTGTGAATATACTCTGAGACCATGTGTATCTCTTCTTCCAGCCACAGTTGCGCACAACCTCCAGGTCCCATGACTTCTCCGCACTCTTTACATAAAGAAGCTGTATACACTGCTAATTCTTTGAGTAAAAATGTATTCTACCAGAAATGACAAAGACAACAATCAAAGCTCAAAAAAGTTTTTTTTTACCCCTCTACCTTCTTCAAAAAAGGTTTTACATACACTTTAAGCTAACATTATTTATTGTTAATTAACTTTTTTTGGTGCATATGCTATTAAACTGTAAAATAATTGCACCTATAGCAACCATGCTGACCCCACCAAAGCAAAAGTGAATATAAGAAACATTGGCTGTTTTCTGTTTGATGAATTAAAGTGGGTGCATCTCTTTACTTCTTCTTCAGCAGCCATAATGTTATGGATAGTGATATGATTATGATTGATTTAGTTAAATTAATGTAAAGACAAAGGAAATGGGAAATGAACTCACTGGGTACTCAGAATTGTAATCTGAGAAAATAATTTGGGCAACATAAAATTTTGTTTATCCTTTAGGGATATATAGTATGCAAATCAAGGTTTTGGCCCCAAGAGATTCGGCAATCAAGCCATCAAAAACACAATCCACATCCAAAAAACAGACATAGAAAGATTGTTTTTGAAGAACAGAAGGAGTTCAAAGAAAAGCGGGACTTTAAAGGGCTTACTTAAGTATAAAATCACATAAGAACATTTTATTTCAACAAATCAAGAGAGTACATTTCAGTAAAATCATGTCAGCATCAGAATAGCTATGGTTGATAGATCTCAATAATATTTATTTAATTTATAATTTTAGCTGCTTCCAGAAACAAGGGTAAAAAAATAAGATATAAGGTAACAAATTAACAAAGGAGGATCTATATCAATTTTATCCAAAATTCTAACATGATCAAAAAAAATTTACAAAAAATACTTAGGTTGGATAACAGGATAGAGCATGTAGTTCAAAGATGTGTACCACAGATATGACGATGCACTAGACACACTGGTAGGCTGATCCATAATAAATTTGGAATTAACTTTTGGTTTGTTTCAAAATAATGATTGATTAAACAAAAAACATAAGTAATTCTCAAAATGATTAATATATGATGGCCCCTATAATTTTACAGCCAAAATGATACTGACAGGAAGATGTGAATAAAAAATAGTTGATTTAAATTCACATGAACATAATACCATTCAATAAATGGATGCAAAAATATAAAGTATAGGGATTTTACATATTTATTCCATATTGATCTTTAATATCAACACCAGGCGGATGCTGGCCTATAATTATTTTTTTCACTGGCTAATCTGTGCTTTTCATTTGTTGTTGTGAACTGGGTGATCCAGAAAACATGGAATGGATTTTTAAAAATCATTTTCTATTTGCTAGCAAATGTTTTGAATCCTGGACCAGATCCATTCCAGGTTTGCTGGATCACCCAGTTTACTTCTGAAAGTGTATTCTCTCTAGCCTTGGAGAGCTTTCATAAATCAGGGTCATTGTATTTACAAAATGCCTACAAAGTTGGTCAAAGTTCTCCAACAGATTCTATAGCTTCACATGAAAAATGTATGTTTTGAAGGCCTTCTTTTTTTTGTCACCAGTCTTTTAGTGCAGAACTCTTGTATAGCATATATGTAAAGGCAAGCAGGTTTCTTATCAGTTTCATTCTGTGAAGGGGAACTGTCAGCATTGGATTTGTGAATGAGTGAAACACATATACAGTGATGTTCCCCTTTGATGTGGGCCAACTCCTGCATATGATGTGTCTACCATAGCACTAGTGGCTACCTGGACATGTAATACCTTGGGTGGAGGATTATTTTTTTAACTATTTAGGGTACAAAAAGGCACTTTGTATACAAAAAAACACTGGCAGATTCTAAGAGGTAAGAGCTATGATAAATATAAGCACAAATTGTACATTTAGGTCCACATTAATTAAACAAAGTAATGAAAAAGCACTCCTCTGTTGAGAACTGTGAAACTGTAAAATGATACACACTAAATTATATAAATTATTCTTATCAATTCGACCTAGATTGGGCAGTTTATGACTTTGATCTTTTGATAATTAGCCACTAGGTGGTAGAAGTCTTGCAAGGATCAATGCATAGGGATTGGCTATGAATAAGGATACAGCCAAATTGACGGGGGAATAATGTATACACCTCTAAGTGACCAAATAATAAAAACAAATAATATATACACCCCTCAGTGACCAAATAATAAAAACAAATAATTTATACACCCGTCAGTGACCAAATAATAAAAACAAATATTTTATACACCCCTAAGTGACCAAATAATAAAAAAGAAGCCAGTGCCTCCTTTTCTGTTCCAACACATTTCACTTCCCAGAAAAATAGAAATGTGCAGTGTGTCTATCTCAGTACTTATCAACAGTTACCCACTAGCTGAAGTGGCCTCTCCCCAGTAGAAAATGTAATACTACAGATTCCCTACAATAGTGTTACAAGAAAATAATTCATGCCAACCCCAAAATAGGTATATAAAGAAAAGATAGACGAATGGGAGCTTTTTTGGCAAACAATATTTCTATTTACTTAACGGTCATAGGAGAACAATTAGTAAATGTAATGTTTTGAAGAGTTATTAAAGAAAGTGTGGCTGTCTGTTTTTAAAATATGTCAACCTATATGTTTGAAGAAGTTAGAGACAGAACTCTTGTCTCCGCTTCCAGTACTTGCTTTTACTAACATTTTGACCTGCTTGTGACCTCTAGGACATCATCAGCTATGGGGTGTTCCTTTTGATACTGGAACTCCCTTAACATGCATACTACCATTATACATCTTCCAAAGTGATACTCTTCCAAATCTTGGAATTTCCTAACTCAGCCCCATATTTTAAGTCTCAGACTCCCAGGAGGAAGCCACATGGCAAAACATGTCAGAAACCGAGACAACCATGCTTTATATGATAATTCTATCCATGTTGACAAACAATTTTGTTTAGTCTGATATTGTCTAGTGCCATCACTGATCTTAAGAATATTACTTTGACTATTTGTTCTCCTATTACCCTTAAATAAATCTTACTATTATTTGCCCCCCCCCCCCCCTCCTCCCGTTATCCCTTCTCCTCCCCATGATGAATATTAGTTCACTATAGCATTAGAGGACCTTGTTTGTAAAAGATTTTTGGATGTCGGGGGATTGTTTTGTTTTAATCAGAACCAAACTGAATGGCCAGTGTTCTGGTAGAAGTTGTAAATGACCCAAATTTGAACAGGAACACTATTTATTACTGCATATTTAATTTACATATACTATATAGTCACCAAGTAATCCTTGATTGTTTGATAAAAAGCCAAACAGTTTTCCTTTTTCATTAATAATGATGCGTGGGTACAGATAGTGTTTCCTAGATGTGATTAATATGCTTTAAAGCATACATTGTACTCCTTGTAGTGAAGTAAACCTAATTAAATTTAGTCCTGTGTGATCTTGCTAATAATGATTTTCTCACCTACACAGGAAATGATGTCCATGTTTCATTCATACATGACTGTGTTAAAAGCCTTTATCTAATAGACGTATTCTTTCCAGACAACACAAAACAGAATAATATATATGATGGTTCTACTTCTTGCAGGTCATTGCTTATCTAGCAAAATCTAGTAATATTTTTTTCTATTCATTTGGACATGTTCTTTTAAATTCTTGTCCAAGCCACATGCAATTAAGAGCTGAACTGCAATGAAATGTATTGATTATTTAGTATTATTTATGACTACCTACCATTAAGACAAATTATTGTTGATCTTCAAATATTCTGCTTATGGCCACTTGGTCAATTTACTGTGGTAAGCCTCACTTTCCAGAGACAGTGAGCATTTTTCATTTGTCTTTTACTAACAAAGTTAGTGTGTCATCTAGTTTTTTTTACTGATTTTTCCTGCTCCAGTCCATCTGGAAGGGCAGCCCCAGTGAATATCAACATGTTTTACATATGATATGGTATATATGGTAGTCATATGAAAACTTTCCCTTTCATTCCACAATTCAGTGCTTTGCCATTATCAAAGACTCAGCGCTGTACATTAAGGTGCACAGGTGTGTTTAGCAGAGTGAAAATGGGTTGTGGTCTGGATTAGCATTTTAATGGCTGTGTTAGAAAATGGGGTTGTGAACAGGAGTGAACAGGAGTGGGAAAGATAAGTAATGTCATTGCAGAGCACCTTTTTTACTGTAAAGGTAGTACCTATTGTTTCTTTTTTTACTGATTCATTTGAAGTGTATCTGAACCCAAAAATAAAAATGTAATATATTGTAGCTTATGTCCAGTCCTTAGAGATGCTCATCCATTAGATGTTTAAAGGGTGGGAGCATTTTCAGCAAGTACAGAAAATACCTGTTGCTTTTGCCAGAAGTGCAGTGTTCTGTACATTTGTCCTTGCTTTTGTAAACTGCTAATCCTTTTTCACTGTTTGTAATAGAGGTGGATGAAGGTAGACATTGTTGAAGTTCAGCCTGGGTTACAACCATGACTCACAGTGTAGATACAGTGCAGGACATAGTGTAGCCACCCAGCGACAGGAAATATCTTGTTTTTAGGTTAGCCAAATGTAAAAATGGAGAAAAAAAAAACAATGAAAAAAGAAAACTAATGTAGCCACTATATCTAAGATAGCCCGTAGCCCGTAATCTGAAATGTTTTATTTGAATTTAGATATACCTTAAATGCCATATTTTTATCTTTAGGTAGCAAGTACCTTTAATTTCCTGTTCACTATTTATTCATACTACATCCATATCCTTATCATATTTACTTTCACGGCACCTATTTTACAGTCAGCATGTTCTGACTTCCATCTTGCTGTTCCATTGGTGAATTACTTTGTAAAAGTGTATCCCATTATACATTTCTGTTATTGCACTTGTATTAAGTACCGAATAGATGGGTAATATATTAAGAGATACTGTAGTCTATATTTGGATGTAGGAAAAAAAGGAGAGGCAGTGCATTGCAAACAACTGGGCCATATTGAATATTTTGCACTGGTGGCTTCTGTCTGTAGGTGATGGAGGTGAATTCTCCATTTTGTACTCACTGGCCACACATATTCTAGGATTTTGAGTAATATTAATAGTAGAAATTTGCATTCATATATTGGTGGAATATATCAAAACTAGTTAGGATCAGTAAAACAAGAAAATGTTTTGTGTAAAAGTAATGATCTATACACAAGGCTTTTCCCAATTGTGGGGCTGGTGATTCTGCTGTTAGTGGAGGTTTGCGTGGCTTATTTTGTTATTACAAATAATTTCTCAGAAAGAAAAACTGCCAGTGAACTTTGAGGAGTTCTCTAGATTATAGCTGAAGTGGATTAAAAAGAACTCAGGTTAGGCAAAACTGAGTCAACCCACTGCAAATTTTACATTGTTTCATCCATCCATTTTTTTTTAAATAGGGCCCTAGGCAAAAATGAAGTGGCGGCTCCAGCTCCCTGCACCTCTGCTATTTTGTAAAATGGGGTTCTGGACAAGATGGCGAACCTGGGAAATTGCCAGTTTGTCTCACCCTAAAACTGGCCCAGATTTCATGACTAGCATTAGCAGTTCACACATTCATTGCTTGCTGGCCAGAATTGTAATTCCCTATGTGATGTTCAAGCTATGGTGAAGATACAACGGGTGCAGATTCTACCTAGCTATTTTATTAAGGTATTTACTTAGTGCACCAGCCCATGGGTTTGTTCAGTAAGGCAGTAAAAAGGGCAGGTCATTTTGTAAAATCCAAGCAAAAGTTTTTTTAGCAACAGAAAAAAAAGAAAAACATGAAATATGCTACTTCTTGAATACTTGTAATATTTATAATGATAAATAGCTGTACTTATGCTGCCTTTTTTCCAAGAACATGACAAGAAAAAGATTTCCAAATTAAAGTGTACACATGTAGCATATGAGTTTATTAGAAATCATATTGTTATAAATAGGATTTTATGGTTGTACAGTGAACATATGGAATATAAGTGATAAACAGCATATTTCCCTTTTCCCATTGTCAGAAATGGTATAACTTTGCTGCCATCTTCTGTTTCCTATGATGAGTGCTTCAATATGTGTTTTTACTTCTCTTTTTTTAGCTGAAACAAAGTGAAGCCAATGCTGATACAAAAGAAAAATTGCCACTGCGTTTACGCATATTTGAGAAATTCCCCAACAGGCCACAGATGGTGAAGATCTCTAAACTGCCTTCTGATTTTACTGTTCCAAAAATAAGGTAAATTATCATCTAATCTGTATGCATTACACAGAGGGAGTGTCAAAGTAAGAATTCAGAAGAAATTCAGAAAGCAATATGCAGCAGTGTGTATACTTGTAAAATAAAATTCACCATATTCATTGACTCATTTGTTCAATTTTTAATAATTTAGTAATGTTTCTGTGGATAAAGTACTAGCAGTGTATATATTGTTGTTCCAGAGCAGATAACATCAGTACGTTTAGCAATATCAGTACAATGGGTAGTGTTTTTTGGGATTTCCAAATTACACTTAAAGTGTTTTATTTTTTTGTATAGAGCAGGGAAAGGTTAAAACCAGGGGTGTGCAGATGGAAGTAACTGCACAACCCTATCAGGGTTGTTTTGCTATCTATACTTTGATAAGGAGTTTTGCCTCTAACTTGTCTTATAAATTCAACAGAAAATGAGAGGAAATATCTCTAGTGATCAAAGATCTCATCCCATAGAGTTTTTCTCAGCACAATTTCCCTGGGACAACACAAAATGTTGAAATTTCCTTCACAGTGATCACCGTGACAAGTAAAGGAGGTTAATCTGCTGGAACAATATGCACAACAATGAGGCACAACTCAAACCCTAACTGGTCCTAGGGTAAAGCATTTACCATAAACAGTGTCTGTATTTGGACGGTACTGCTAGACGGGCTGCACCAGCCAACTAACACGTTCTAGAATTAATAGGAAAACACATTTCTTGCTGTCTGTACTGAAATAGCAGGGATATGGAATGTTACATTTACTAACTCAAATGTAGAAAACAGATGATTCAGCTAAATGTATTTAGAGGGCCAGAAAGGAGGCAGGTGTAAATCTAGAAAATTCCCAAACCTGACCTTTAACAGAATACTACTGTTTATATTCTTGCTTCCATAATTTTTGTTGTAATAAATAGTACAGTAGAGAGATCAGTGTTTCATTGGAGCCCAATATACACTTTTTATAAAGTCTATGTAGACCACAGCAATGAACTTTGCTCCTTGCTAATGTTTCTTTTCTGGTCTATTAAATGAGCGTAAATACCTTTAAAAATGTGGAATATATTATATATTTTCGCACAGATAAAATATATTCAGAAATTCTGAGACTTGGTAACTTCCGTTACAGTCTGCCTCTGCTGGGCTAAGATCTCAAACAAATGTTATCGGCCCTACCCAGCTAACCTAGGACTGGAAGTGTGTGACTGGCATCATCCCCTGGCAAAAATAAAGAAACAAGGCTTAGATTTCGATGCAGTTTAACCACCACTAGGATATAGCAATAATACACAACCACTGTGTAGCACTGCAAAGCAGGAATCAGAACCTGTATAATTTATGAGCAAATATGGCTGTACGCATTACAAAGTATACCCACACACTTTTTTTTTTAACATTAACACTAGATCAAATTGTTTACATGAAATTGATCGCTAAAAAGACCATCCTTTTTTAAATTTATACAATATATAAATATATATGCTTGGTTGTAAATTATATGATCCTAAAGTCAATAGCATGATAAATTTGTATCATAAATACTTGGTTATTGATGGATAATATTCAATTGCAGACGGTGAGAAAGGTGGCATAGAACTAACTCTGACCTAGGTCTTCTTTGCCCAGTTCTACATTTTTGCCTGTAATTTAAAGTGCAATTACCTACCAAAAATAGTTTAGAGTAGCCCTTAACTTGGCAAACAGTAGTTACTAGGTTTATACATTTCAGGTTGCAATCAGTATTTCTAAGGCTAACCATTTGTTACAAAAAACAGTTTCCAGACCTATATACTGTATGCATTTCCCAGATCTAAGGTTTAAATGCAGGGCTATGGAATGTTACATTTACTAACTCAAATGTAGAAAACAGATGATTCAGCTAAGTGTATTTAGAGGGCTAGAAAGGAGGCAGGTGTAAATTTAGAAAATTCCCGAACCAGACCTTTAACAGAATACTACTGTTTACATTCTTGCTTCCATAATTTTTGTTGTAATAGTACAGTAGAGATGTCCAGACTTATATACTGTATGCATTTCCCAGATCGAAGGTTTAAATTAATATCATTATAACATTTAATGAAAATTCCCGGTTGAAATCCCAGGACACCTATAGCTTTTTATGATGTGCTATATTCTGGTGGAACAAAATCGCAAACACACAACTATTAAGTAAATATCTGTAATACCTCACATTAAAACCAGGTGTCTCTGAAGAGAATAGGAATCTTTAATTAACACAAAATAATCTTACTGAAAATGATTTTATTTGGCTGTAATGCTTTGAAATATTGTTAAGAATTTTTTTTTTCAGTAATCCCACATCATGAATTGTTCCACTAAGTAACACAGGTCAACAAAAAATTAGTTTTGATAATCATCAGAAACCACAGCAAACCTTTCTAAATCAGATTTCAGATCTGTTTTCAGTTTTTCCCTAACACGTACAGTTCCTGAGTTATGAGTACTTGCATGTATTTTGTACTAAAACGTAAGCACCATTGAAGTGAATCGTAATACTTGTTCAGTGTGAAGTAAAATAAGGCACACTGTGGTATAGATTTACTGAACAGTGTCAGTCAGGTACCGCTGTTTCTTCAGGAAATGCTTAGAGTATGATTTTCTTGTGTACTCTTTGTCTGGATTGTCGCGGTACAGCATCCAGCACTAGCCAGCCATCATACTTTCATTCCAGAAACCTTGGTAGCGGTGCTCCATTAACTGAATGTCCTGGTGAAAACGTTCTCCTTGTTCGTCACTCACCATACCAAGATTTTCTGGGAAGAATTACAGATGTGAGTGCAAGAAATGTAATTTTAATTCCATGCAACAACCCGGTTTATGGTATGAATCAAGCAGATTCTGAACTCCTTCCCTTTATGCAGGAGATTTTGTGAATCCTCCTTGCATTCCCGTCAGCAAGCCAATGACCTTTAGATCCCTTCAGATGTTCCACTGGTGTGTTTTATACTGGATTGCTTCAAGTACTAACTTCATGTTGTCTTAGGACTCCTTTAGGTTAACGGAATGGGCAATCAGTAAACTTGGTTTGGAGTTACCATTATGCAGTAAGACTGCTTTCAAGCTTCTTTTAGAGGAATCAATGTAGATACGCCATTCAGATGGAACATGCTCTTGTGACAAACTGTTAGAGAGTACATTAATATCATGACAGTAGCACAGTGAGCCATCTCAAGTGAAGAACGTTGTCAAGTTATGATTTTGTTTTCTGTAGTGAGTTACAGTTACACCCATTGCAAGCAAGTGCTTCTGTTTAAGCCTTGAAGCAAGAAGTTCTGCTTTGTCTTTGGAGAGATTTAGATCACAAAAGAGATCATTCAGCTCTGCTTGTGTAAAGGTCTCTGGTTCTGAATCTTCATCGGCCAAGTAGTCAGGGTCAGATGATTCAGGGTTGTAACTGGCTGCAACTCCAGCGCATTCCTCATCACTTTCTACAGAAGCAAATCCATCATGTGGTGGTACCAGAACTGGCAATGAATCATTATGGGGAACAGCCCTAATTGCAGAATTGAGGCTGGGATTTTTTGCTTAGTTTTACCTGAGAATCCACTCTTGTTGACACAGCAAAAATAGCAGTTGATTAAATGGTCTCGCGATTCTCTCCACACCATTGGGATTGCAAATGGCATTGCTGCTTTACACCAATTTAGCCAGTCACGCAGTCCTTTGGAACAGCTGGTACAGATGGCATGTGGAGCCAGAGGTTTATCCTGGTCACCAAGTGGACAGCTGAAATAATATTTGTATATCTTTTTAAGTTCTGTAGTAATTTGGCGACGTGCTTTCGTCATGAATGAACCACACACATAACAGAAACTATCTGGATCATTAAGGCAGTTTCTAGTCATGATGACAAATGAAATTAAGCGCAATTAGTGCGGTCTCTAACCTTAAAAAAAGAAAACTGTCATTAAATGTTGTCATATGTTAAGGCTATTTATAACAAATTTAACGCAATATAAAATTAGCTGCATCACAAAAACTAGACGTGCTAGAGAAAAACTAAACAAAGATTTGAAAACCGCATTAAAACTTCTACAAAGCCCACATAAATTTATATCTGATGAAAATGACATATTGACCTGTGTAATTTAAGTGACCCATAAATCATAAAAGGGGTCACATATGATGTAACAACATAATAGTGTGCAGTGTAAATTCATTATTTTTTATAAGACAGTCAATTAGGGATCAGGAACGCCTACTTATTTTGCACATGATTTGCTGCAGTAGCCAGAATCCATACTCATACTCATATACCCACACACTAATGAAAGATATTTAACCCTCTCCCACACTGACTATTGGCCTGTGAGATGCTGTCATCGATGCCAGGCTTCAATAATGGATACATTTTAGAGAACATTTCATGTGAACAAAATAGAACCATCTTTTAAAGCAGAATATTAAAATCCAATGCTTTTTTAATTTGCTTTTCCTGTATGGTTGTATGTTGCTTCTTATGTCATTGTATAGTATATAGATAATGTTGGTAATTATTCAAAAAACTTTCTCTGCTGTGCTATGTGTATTTTTGAGTATAGTGAATCACTTGCCTCAGATGGAAATTGATTTCAGGCTCTCTCCAAGACTAATTCTGCATATTAATAACATTATTCATAAAATTCTTGTTTTACTGCAGAGTTTTTCCTAAAAAATATCTAAGCTGTTCATTGACAAGGATTTTTTTTTTGTATGCAACAAAAATGTTAAGCACTAGTGCTGTTAAACAAAAAATGTTTTTTGTAAAGGATTTTGTATGAAAATGTGCATGCATTTCGTATGGGAAAAAGGTTGCTGGTATAGAGCTGTATTGAGCGTGAGTATTTCTCTCAACTTCCAGAGAGGGTAAAGAAGGGAAGTATACCAGAGCAGCATGCAAAGTTCAAGGTTGTGACTTATTAGAAGTGAGCATTGTCATAAAGCCTTGGTTTACTAGTTAGGTCTAATGTTTCTATTTATTTTTCCAATGTTATTATAAGCCTGCAAGTTTGCCTAATAATGCCACATTGCAAGACACTGCTCCCACAATTTAAAAGCCTTGTAGAGGAACTACCAAAATGTTACAGGAGCGTTCAGATATGTCACAGCAGACTTGCAGCAACTGCCATTGTGTTATGAAAGACAGTCAGTTTTCTTTTCTCTTTAGATATACAGAAAGCATTTGATAGTGTCTCTTAGAATTATATTTATTTTGTCTTGGAGCATTGGGGTTTCCTCTGGACTTCATATAATGGCTTCATTCTTTGGGCCTGATTTATTAAAGCTGTCCAAGATACACTTTTATTAGTGAAGCTGGGTGATCCAGTAAACCTTGAATGGATTTCTTTTAAGTAATTTGCTATTTGCTAGCAAATGTTTTGAATTCTGGACCATATCCATTCCAGGTTTTCTGGATCGCCCAGCTTCAATGATGAAAGTGTATCCTCCCTCAGGCCCATTGTGTAGAACAGGGGTGTCAAACTTTTTTGCCCCCCCCCCCAAACAATTCTGAAGATTAATTACATGTGGCCGGCCCGCTACTACGATTCACGGCATCACTGCTATTGACTGTTCCATAGAAGCAAGCAATGCCGGGAAGTGTAGCCTCGGCATCGCTCCTATGTGACAAGTGAGAGAACCTTGCCCCTCCCCGTCCCCCTCTCACACATTACAGGCATCACACAGTGAGCAGTGTGAGGAGGGCAGTGTGAGGTGAGCAGTGTGAGTGAGGAGTGTGAGGAGGGCAGTGTGAGGTAAGTAGTGTGAAGTGAGCAGTGTGAGGAGGCCACATCTTTGGCCTCTTCCTCTATTATAGGCCTGTTCCAGATTGAATGTTAACCAAAACCTCTTTGTTTCCAAATGAAAATGTTTTATATCTAATGAGAAGGATAAACTTCATTTTTTCAATATTTTTTAAGTTTGGCCCCCGACTTGGTCTAAGTTTTTAATTTCGGCCCTCTGTGTATTTGAGTTTGACACCCCTGGTGTAGAAGCTGGATACATTAATTTTAAACAGCACCTTTATTTGCTAAAGGTATGTTACTCACCTTGACTCAGCCCCTGATCTCCCTTACCAATCTTCTGTTTGCTTTAAACATTTCTCTTCCTTTTTAGGGTTGCATGTAAACTGTTGAAAATTGATGACACTCAATGCTTCCTTATCTGCTTCCCTCCTCTCCCAGATTCAGTCAGCCTTCCCCTTTATATGATCACACTGTACTATATCTAATCTCAACATCAGGCTTACCAGGTCCTATCAAACTTAATATGCAAATAGGCATCACCCTTTGATCATTTACCTCCTTGCTAAAATCTTGGGTGTCTTTCCCCCTCTTTTGGTTTGGCTGAAGAGATGTGAAAATTTACGTGGTTGCCCAAACTGATTTTTTATTTTCGAGTCCTTTCTGTATTGTTCCTCTTCTTTTTTCTACGTTGCCTTCAAAATAAGGTCAATGCATTTATCTTGGGACAAGATAGATCTACAATGGACAGGCATACTCTGTATACTCATAGACACTTGGGAGGGCTTAGTGTCTCGCATTTAATAACATTTTATGCCCACCCAAACTGCTCTCAGAATTATCTGACTGTCCATCCTAAATTTCTCAGCTCACTAATGTTACATTACCTAAAAATCTGCAACTCTCCTAAAGACTCTGCTATACTTATATCGACGTGGTGCCCTTTGCAACCACTACTTCCTAATCCCCCTTTTTTTTTTCTTCTGGTTTAACAAATCCAGGGCCCTTTTCATTGGTGGACCTCTTATAACTTTCTTTATTTATTTATGACTTCCTTTATCATCTTCTGTCTCTGACAGGTATTCAAACTTGTGATCTTGCTATTCCCCGCCTGTTTTCTACGTAGCCTTCAAGATAAGATCAATGCATTTATCTTGTGAGATTCTGCTATTTTGTTATCTTCTTTTCTGCCACTGGGTTGGCCCACTGGCTAAGGGACTTAGTTGCACAGTCACAATTACATTTGAGTGTATTTGCCTACAATGTCCTTTGTCGCCTGGCCTGTCTTTACTTTAGTGCCAACTCATTTCTCTGCCATCCCGTACTGCCCTATCCTATGTATGCAGATGGAAAAGGCATCTAGGTCCTTTGAAATCTGATGAGGAATGGGCTGACATGTGGAAATCATTATCCTCTTGTTCTAATAATATACAGGCTGTGGAGGCAACATACAAAGTGTTACTTCTGTGGTATCTGACACCCTCTAGTCTAGTACATATGGACTCTGCCCATTCTAGTTATTGCTTTTGCAGTTTTAGTGTTCTGGGAGACATGTTACATACATGGTGGCCTTGCCCAAAATTGAAAGGGTTCAGGTTTTTACGTTTATAATTTACTTTTCACTTTTCACAGTGTTTTGTAGGGCATTTGTCTCAGGCCCTTGGCATACATTACTTTCCCTTCCTGACATGTCTTTTAGTGTCCCCCAGCAGAGGCTAATTAATTTTGTATTCCAGGTAGCTAAAAAAGTGATTGCTTTAGCCCAGAGATCCCCTCAGATATTTTTTTTTGAGAGGTTGAATCCAGATTGGAATATTTATTTGGGTAATGAAAAGCTGACCAGTATTTTCTTTGACACCCATAGTCCTTTTTTTAATCACCTGAACACTTCCACCTTAATTTTTACAAAACCATAGAGTGACACATATATAGTAGGAGCTGGAGTGTTACACTCTGACCCCCAAGCCCCACCAACTGCTTTTCTCTTTTTTCTTCTCCCCCTCCTCAGCCTGAGCCTTCTTTCTCTTTATAGCTTCCTGTCTATTGGAGTCTTCTTATCCTCTTAAAACATAGGGATGTGCCTTGTCCTGTTTAGACTCCCCCTTTTGTTCCTTACTCTCTGTAACCGGTCTTCTTTGTCAATTCTTTTTCTTTTCTGTAGAATTTTTTTCCCATGCTGTCCTAATCAGGGACTGCGCCTTCAATATTCGGATTTTTTCAAATATTCTGTTTTTTCTATAACTCATCAGTGCGATGGGCATTGCCCTTCTATAACTGGTCAACCTGGTCAACCATAACAACTCCTTTTCTTTAGCAATGAAAAGAGTTTGTAGTTTATAATTGCGTTATCTTTACTTGTCTTTTCTTTTTCTACTTATTGTTTTGCACTGCTTTTAGTGTATGTGTTTTATTATGCTTGAATTTTTTTACCATTTGTATTTACGTTTTAATTGAAAATTTGAATTGTCTTTATATTTTTTCAATCAGTTTATTGATAAAGAAAGAATGTGAGCATCTTAGGACTGTAGGGGATCATTGGCTTGTTAGACACAAAAAATTTGAATTCACTGTGATGTTACAATGAGGCGGAACAGCTGCTTTAATGATATAAAATACTTTTAGGGCTCTATTTAAAAAAAAAGGTAAATTGATATTCCCTGGTGGTTAGCAATTACTGCCAATAAATAACATTGGAGGGAATGTCTGATTCACTGTTTTAAAAATAAATAGAGCCCCATGATACAATAGATTTTGTGCAATAATTTTAAGTTCATGCATTCACATCCACCTTAAAAATGAATTACCATCACATTTAAATTATCACCACAAGTCCATGTACTTCAAACTAAGCATATGATGGAATAAGCACTTGATTTACAATAATAAAATGTCTTGTAAAATACCAAGGAAATGTAGCTTTCAATTGTATGAAAACTACCGCAGCTAGATTGCATCATGTTGCTCCCCGCTAGTACTGTTGAAAAATCAGTATAGATAGATTGTAGGACTGCACTGAAGTTCCTTCCTGCTTAGTTTAATCAAACTACCCTAGGTTGCCTTGTTTAGGTTAATGATACATCAAGGATAGCGCATATTTTCCTAAATAGTATTGCTGATAAATCTCTACAGGCCAAACTGCTGGCTAGAGAATGTATTTACAAACATAGAACATACCTTACAGAAGATAGCAGAAAAGAAAGTATTTTTTTTATATGTAATGTTTACAAATATATCAAAGACCTAATAGAAAGTGGTGTACATTTTTCTTGTAAAGCCCACATTGAAAAAGCAGAAATAATAGGCGAGTAAGTTTCTAAAAATCTCTTCTACCTCACACAGTGTGTATTCAGACCACTTGCTCATTTTTCTCTTCAAGAGGCAGCCTAAAAGCCAACTGAAGTTCAGTTTAAATCAGCTAAAATGCCCATTTACACTTTATATTCCTTACGGATTGGAAAGCTATGGCTCTACCATAGGAGACCTTTTCAGGAAAGACCATTGCAAGGGTCCTTTTTTGCAGCATGCTGGCAGAGGACAGGTTTTTCTACTCAGGTTGCGGTTGCCTTAATAAAAAAAGAAATTAAATAAAATGACTTTGCAAACTTTTTTATCATCTGAAATCTATACGTTTGATTTAATCAAAGGTTTAAATTAGCTTTAGATTAAACTAGTTTTGCTTGTGGTAAGTTATTTCTCCAGTTCAACAGTCACAACTGTTTTTTTCATTTGTTTCATCAATGGTATTTTTTGTTATAATGTTATAACGGCCCGTGTGTTCCACTCTCCTCAAACACTCATTAAAATTGAGATGTCTTTTTGTCTTTCAGGGAAAGTTTCATGAAGCAGTTCATTGACCGACAACAACAGGATACTAGCTGCTTACTAAGAAGACTTCCATCAGCGTCATCTTCTTCTTGTGATCATTCTAAACGATCTGGAATTGAAGAAAACAAGTACATTGATCAGAAGGTAAGCTATAGATCCTAATACAATTCTTCGTTTGTTCATTGGAGCACATGGCTTTTATTTGTTTACAAATAATTGGTATTATTGTGTTTTTTACTGCTTTTGTGCATTACACATACACGCATTATGGATAAAAAAAGCAATAGCAAAACAATTTCTGCTGTCAGAAAAGTATTCTGAATCATGCACTGTGAAGACTGGTACATAGCACACACAGTAGTATATTAAAAACTACAGCCTGCCCTAGCAACTGTAAAGACTTTGGGGCCCCATATTCTATTTCCAAGTGTCATTTTCCATTATTGGTATTCAGAAAGTGATTTGGAAAAATAATAGACAAGATGTTTTCATGTTGGTATTATTTTTTTTAAGCAGTCAGAAAGTCTAATTTCTGAAATAGGAAAATTTTGTATAATATATTATGAATATTTAATAATTTATTATTTTAAATAATATTTAATTTAATAATTTGGTGTGATCACACAATTTTCTACTGTGTCCCTGAGGACCTGAGTGTTTTTCTTTATTTCATGTTTTTGTTTTGAATCCATCATATACTCTAATGACATATATTATTTTATTTGAAATGTGATTCCATATTTGCATGAATATAGTACAAATACTCTACAGTTTTGATCAAAAAAATTTTGTAGTAATGTCACACCACACCTCACTTCAAATTGCTGCCCCACATACATTATGCTATCTGTTACATCACCCAGACTTCTGTATTCTGTGATGCTGTATTGTACGTTCCACTAGAATTTTTTTTAAATCTCACTTAGTTGTGCTTTCTCTAGGTGATTTTTCTCTTAGCAATCACAGCTCTGATCCCAGATAGCAAGCCCTGAAACTTTCATGCAATCATCTGCTCACTAGAGATAACATTTTGGTTCACTATTACCATGGGTTTGAGGTTTATTATGCAGGATTGAGATTTGCTGTCACAGAAGATTTATGTGCGGATCTGCCAGAGAAAATGTTGTTAAAACCCTAATGCACTACATGGCCTTTGAACTATGCCCGGCAGGCCTATACGGTTCAATAAGGGTTTTTTTTATAAATCAGCCCACTCACTATGAAATGAGTTAGGGGACAGTGAAGCCATAGAGCCAGTATATTGTAAACTGTTGTAGGAAAAGGAAAGGAAAAGCTGACAAACTGCATAGGGAGAGAACGGTCAAATAGGCAATTGCAGTCTTTTATTTATTTTTTTATTTAAAAGCTATTCATATTTACTTTGTTCAGTTACTATGAGATACTCTTCATGTTTCAGATTTTGTTTTTTAGGAGGGTATTTTGGCAAGACATGGTCATTAGGTTAACTGTTTTTGGCAGCAAAGCTTTGCTTAAAATCACTTCTTACTGACAAAGTGTTTTTGAATCTACCTTTTTGTTTAAAAAGGTACTACTTTACAATGATACATACAGTTATAAGGCGTCCCCCAAGCATGTCATCCAAAAGATTTGTGTACTTGTGTTGTCCTCAAACAAGCATGAGGGAACACTCTCCCCACTACACAGCAGTGTAATCTGTCCTCCACAGCAGCTCCCAAGTTTTTGCTGCTAAATTTCAACCTGTAACAGAAAAAACTGGTAGAATGGATTATCCCTAACTGCTCATTTAAAAAGTATACCTTTGGCTTTCTCTTCACAACATACTTTTTTATTATATAATGCGGGGAAAAAGCTGAACCCTGCAACTTCTATAGCTCTCCTGCATTGTTTTCCTAAACTGACTTGTGTACTTTTGTGCCAAATAAATCCTAGTGCAATGCATGTGAGTAAAAAAAAAACAATTATACATGAATAAAGCAATAGTTATCTACACTAGGAGCTGGATCCTCTTAGGTCCTAAGGGCCCCTAGAGATCTACCTGGTGGGTAATCCAGCTCCAACCAAATGAGTCAGCTGTGAATCATCTTCATCTTTTGCCTTTGAACCTTCAGCAACCCTGAAAAACATTAACCTTCAAGAATTCTGAAAAATTTAGCTGTATATACAGATAAAAAGGGGGAGGATTGGATTTATCATATAGAAATTTCAATGTCAAAGTCCAGGAAAAATTACTTCTCTGATATACTAAATTTTACATTTGGTAAAAATGAACACTTTAAAAACCTTTTGTAATCCTATCCAGAGCTAAATATTAAATATTTAGGACTCTAATTATGGAAATACCAGCATGCCATAATTTCCTTACTTTAAATCTATTGCAGTTTTGTTCAAAGTGAAATAAAAAAGCACTTGGTAAGTCCTAAATTAAAACATGTTGGAACCTATAGAGGGATAGGGATCCTACATTGTGGCATTGCTAGGTGCCAACCACCAAGCACCAACTTGAAAAGAGTAAGTCACATTTATCCCGTTATGTAATTTTGTTTGTTCTCTACTAAATATAGGTGTAGTAAAATAAAAAATGGAAGGGACTGTGATACCAATGTAGGATTGGAGGTGGAAGGGAGATATATTTGCCCGGGATGCCTCTTTATGTGAGGTATAGTTGCCCAAGATTCCCCTCCTATGTAAAGTAGCAGGTGGAAAACTCACCTGCGAGGTAATTAGAGAAGTAGCACTGAGGGTGGGATATAACCCAGAGGCAGGAGCTCAGTGAGGAGCCTAATTTTGGAGAGACACAGACAGGGTCTGTGGAGGCTCAGCCTGGCCTAGAGAGACACAGCTAGGCGGACTGTGTGTGTGAGAGAGAGAGAGAGAGAGAGAGAGCTCAGTTTGGGAGGCTCAGAAAGTCTGTCCGCCTGGGGACACAGGAAGGTGGACTGGGAGAAGGAACTCACACCTGAGGAAAAGGTTGCTGCAAGTGGTGTTTGGAGCTGATAGGGAGAAGCCCTCCAGCTGATAGACAGGAAAGTCTAATGTTTAGTGAGTGCCAGACAGGCAAGGTTTTCTTTTTGTTGTTTTGTATTATTGTGCAACCTTTAATAAACCTGGCGGGAAGCCAATTGGACACTTATACCTCGCTGTGATATAAGTTGGATGAATCAGATGTGTCCTTTGAACAAAGTAAAGGCGATCCAGAGCATAACCCCCTTACAGGGACATACAGTATAGTGTTGAGAATAGAAAAAAAGACTAAGGAGTGTAGACCAGAGTGCCAGCTGGTGTGAGGCCTATGTGAAAGGTAAGTATACGTTTAAATACATGATCCCTGGACTGAACAAGCAGTAAATCTCCTGTATGCACTGGGAAAGAAAGTATCTGCCACTAGAGTTAAGCTTTAGGTTGAACAAAACTGATTCAGGATAACAAAATTGCAGAAAGGTAACAAATATTTTCCTTATTTGACGCAGCAATTTACTGTAGGTCATTTAAAGGTGAAAAGTTCCTTTAAATTCCGTACACTAGCGGTTATTTTAACATTATTCATGTATTTTAAGCATTATTTAGTTGAATAACGTTCACTTCCACCTGAACAACCAGTTGATATAATTGCAAAAAATGTAATTATTGCAATCATTTTCCTTAACCTTGCAATGCAGACTAAATCCAATGAAGGAATTATACAAGATGAATGGACCATAAGTGGCATTACATGGCTAAATCATGATGCATACTGAAAATAGAAACATTTTCTATAACCATGCATAATCCCAGAGGATTAGGTTACTTGCCGTCCTTTCGTGTAAATGGAAATGTATTATGTGGTAACTAAGAAGAAGATTACTCATCATGTAAAGCAATTTGATAAGGATGAAGTGTGTGGGAAGGATGTGAAAAGGTATTGTCAGTAAGATTCTGGGAACATACTTCAAGGATAGAATAATAACATCTTTCAAAGGTGCCCATGAAAAGGAGATATTTATTGCATATCCTTGACAATATAAAATTGCAAATGAAAGCTACTATGAATATCTTTCTTAATTAAAAATGAATGCAAAGATGTGGAAAAAAAAATGAATAGAAAATGCCAGTTCTTCTCATCAGTTGGTTTATGTAAACTACACAGAATACCTAAGCTTCTAAATATAACATGTGCACAAAACATACAACGACAAGGTAACAACATGTTCCTGTCATTTTATGTTCAAAAATGTAGTACCGGTGTATAGTAGATCTTAGTGATGGTGTGTATGTGTTATTTTTAATCTGAAATTCTGAAATACAAGCAGACTCATGTTACTCCATTGCTGAACCATTTTTTACTTGTTTCACTTTAATATTACAATAATAAAATGGAACAGATAGAAAGAATGTAAAGAAATAGCATCTGTCTATAGTACAGTTTTATTTTTTATAATTACTGTTTTGACTAAACTACCTATTTATATATTTCTCTGCAAATCAGAAGCCCACATCAGAACCAATTGTAAATAAATGCCGTAAATATCTCTGTTACATGTCTGTTTTTCCATGGTTTGTCGTTTAAAAAACACTGAATGTTCAGAAAAATAATTTTTCTTGTTAGTAATCCTGTAAACTCCTAACTTTCTGTGCATTCTTCTTTTCTCTGAAATACTTGACAGTATTATAAGGCCTGCCCAGTTCCCTTCTGTCTACTACAGAGCAGCCCCCTCTATGTTATTGAGATTAGAAGCGAGGGTTGTTCTGTAATTAAAATTTAGAAACAGAGTTGCCTAGGTTGACAATTACTGTCAAGTGAGTGTCATCCTAGGGTAGGAAATGATTTAGGGTAGGTAGGATTATCAGGTAAAAATAAAGAAAAAAAATAAATAAAAGAGGACCACATTCAATGAATGACTAGTTGCAGTATATTACATTATTCTTCTTGGATATAGATGTCCTTTAATGCTGAAATGTAAACTGTTCACCTAGTGAAACACATTTTTAAGCAAGTTATGATGATGATGATGATGATGATGATAATGTTTATTATTAATAATATTATTATTTAATAAACAGTATTTATATAGAAACATATTAGGCCGCGCTGTACATTAAATAGGGGTTGCAAAAGACAGACAGGTACAGACAGTGATAGGAGGAGGAGGAGAGGACCCTGCCTCGAAGAGCTTACAATATAGGAGGTGGTGAAAGTATCACACAATAGGAGGGGAGATATGGAGTTTTGGGAAGTAGTGACGGTTTGAAGAGACAGAAAAAGACAGCTAGGCAAGTTTGAGAAAATGAGAGTCAGGGCAGCTCTTGGGAAGTCTTGTATCCGTGCATGTGCAAGGTTAGAGGTGAGGAGATCAGTAGTAGGTCATTGAAGAGATCACCTAGGGGAGTATTTTTCTACCAGGTCAGAAATGTAAGTGGGACAAGAACTGTGGAAGGATTTGAAGGCAAGGCACAGGAGCTTGAATTTTATTCTAAGGTGAAATGGAAGCCAATGGAGAGAACTACAAAGAGATGCAGCAGAAGAGGAGCGGTGGGAAGGATGGATGAGTCTGGCTGCAGCATTTATAATAGATTGTAGAGGAGAGAGTCGGGTTAGTGGAATCTCACAGAGAAGGATGTTACAATAGTCCAGACAATAGATCATAAGAGCATGTACTTGGCGTTAGGTGGTCTCTGGGGACCGGTAGGGGCAGATTCAGGGGACCTTGCACAGGTGAAAGTGAGAGGACCTGAAAAGCAAGTGAGCTAATTGCAGTGAAAATATTGCATGCAATTATAACTCTCAAAAGTTTTTCTTTTTGATGAATTGAACATTATCACTATTACATGCGTCATCACTTTCAGTATGCAATATCTTTTATTGCAGCTAGATGTATTAGGCTACGTATACACTTCAGACGATTCTCGTCTGAGGGCTCGTCTCGGATGAGAATCCGACATGTGTACAGCGGGGGTCTGACGTCGTTCATGAATCTGTCCTGGCAGATCAACGAATAACGGAAGACCACCATGGAAATAAATGGAGGAACGTGCAGCTGGCGGCGCTTACTCCTTCTCCTTCTTCCCCTCTCCATAGAACAGAACATCCCTTTATGTACAGCATTTGTTCATTCATCTTTTGGTCTTTCACAGTGGTTTCAAACGACAAAAATTCAACGTGTATACATAGCCTTGGAAATTTTATCAGAGAATGGAGTGACAAGCAGTTAATGCACACTAGCTTCATGGTCTTGTTCACTAACACAAAGAAAGCAATGAATGCAGTAAATAATTGCTTGACTGCCATTTTTGTGGTACATGAGTTTGGTTGTAGAAAGAAATATGTGCAATCTCTGAACATATCTTTGGTTCTTTCATTCATTTAAAAGTTTTATTACTAATATTTTTTTTTATTTTATGGAGAAACCTATATTTGAAGCCTACAAGAATGGTGGCTAAAAAGGTCTGAGGGATTACATTGTATTTTATGGTAGTATGTGTATGAATACACAAATTCTAATCATAATTACATATATTTAAAATGTTCTATATTCAGTACTTCTAATTTATGATATGCTCAGGAGACATATTACTGAACAATAGTCAGACAGGTTTTTCATCATAAACTGAAATGGCCCATTTGACACATTAGACTGTTTATTGTCTCTGGGATTAATACAGAAAGATTCAAAGATTTAGGGTCCAGTGCCTTCCTCCATATATCAACCAGTATTGTCCTACTAAACCTACAATTAGACACACTTTACAAACTCTTTCAGTAAATGAATGTCATCACTGAGCATTGGGTTTGCTAAACCATTAAGAAAAAGATACAGAAAATGATAAAACATGTTCTATTTTCTGCAAATAACTTTTTTTTCCCAATGAAACTGTTGTGTTCCTGTTTCTACGGCAACAAGTGAATTTATTATTTTGTTTAACAATGAAAACCAACAAAAACTTTGATGTTCAAATTATGAAAAACACAACCAAATTGTTATATGCAGCCAACCACATATAGATTAGTGTGTTGCAATGAATTTGGTTAGTGCCTCTGTAAAAATGTGCAGGTAATTCTTATGGTGTATATGAATGTTGTGTATTGTTTAGATATAAAGTATATATTTTTCTTACCTTATAAAACTGGACTACCCAACTGGTCTGCGTTAGCTGAAAACCTTAAAGTGGAAATAAACTTAAAAAAAAACAAAAATCTCAGCTTTACTTCTGCAGATCTCTCAATCCCTCTGAAGCTTTTCTAGATTGGGTCACACGCCATACTGTATTCGTTCCTCATCCTGGTGTGGAGGAAGCACCGGGCACCGCCATCTTCCACAGTCTTCTTTTTTTCTTCTGGGTATGTCACCTGATCTCCCACTGCACAGGCATGAGATCAAGTGACATAGCCTGCTGGAAATGGGGGATAAAGGTGTGCTGATCTCCCTGCCCCTGCGGGAGATTGGAATTTTTTCCCAAGTTTGAAAAAGCAACAATCTCTGGCATTCACAGAAAGAGGCAGCCTAAATAGGAGGAAATCTAAATAGGAGCACAGAGCCTCCTGGGATATCTATGTCATGCATTCCAGGAGGCACTGTGACCCTATTCGGTCGTTAACGCCATGGCAGAAAGAGAGAGGGGCTTCAAACCCAAAAAAAGGTTTTAAGCCCCCCAAAAATAGGATAATTAAACATTAATATGATACATTCATTTTTGGTATATTAGTCTTACTATTAACATTTAGACAAAATTGTGTATCCTAACCATCCTAGCCATTTTTTTTTGCCCGTACGAAGGTCGGGCATACCGGCTAGGTGGTTAATGTATATAAATATACAAATAAAATAAATAAGTAAATCTTTTAAATCAAAGGCAACATTTTTCAGTTAAGCCCTTTCATCTAGTTCTGAACGTAACATATTTACGTCATTTTGCTAAAAACTAACCTACCATGTAGAACTGCACAAAAAAGTCAAAGAATGATAATGCAAGCTGTACATTTTTTCTCTTTTTAGAATATGAAAATGTAGCATCTCTAAATCTGAACTATCTTTAGGAGGTTGTGGAATAACATCATTGTGGAGGATGAGCACTGTCTGCTGGGCACGGAGGATAATAATTATTCTAAAACAATTAGTTTTTCTTACCCCAGACAAAGCTAGTAACTGTCCAATGCTGTGTAGAGGTGCACTGCATAGAACTTTTTTTTTACTGACTAGGACAGGGGTGCCCAAAACGTCGATCGCAATCTACTGGTCGATTGCAAAGGCAACGTGAGTTGATCACGCAGCCCTGCCTTACCCCTTCCTGCTGTACGTCTATAGGGATGCTGGGGATGTCTTTCAGTGCGTGCGTGAGAAGGCTCGTGTAACAGTGGGGAGGGAGGCAGAGAGGGCAGGAGGGCAGTCTGAGGTACGCAGTGTTGGGCAGCCAAGTCAGTTTAGGCTCGGGGTCAGGGTTCAATCTCCGGGATACCTTTGTACAGATTATTAGTTCTTTTACTTGTGCAGCACATCATTCTCCTATGACAGGTGAACTGTAGCTTTCCTGTCACTATAGTCTTGTAGTGCAATGTCTGTGCAATGTTCTGCCATTTAATGTATCATTAGCTTCAGTCATTTCTGTGTCATACTCTGTATATAAATAAATAAATATATGTTTAGCATTTTTATTGTTGGTAGATCATTTTGACTTAGTCATTTTCAAGTAGCTTGCAAGCTAAAAAAGTGTGGGCACCCCTAGACTCGGAAATTCATCTGGGATACCTGGATGTCACATATGAAGCTGCGGGTTTCCCTTCAGTCTTTACTGCTGTGGTGGTAAGGATGTAAAGAGTGAGGAGTTTCAAGAAAAATAATAGGATTCATTTTTTTTTAAATAATCATTTTTTTCATTATTTAAAAAGAAAAGCCACCCTTTTACATAATGATGAGCATGTGATGATAGGTCTACTTTATTAGTAATCTCATCTCTTGCTGATCTAACAAACCAAAAAAAAACCAAAAAATAAACAGCTGGAATAGTACTTAGTGAATATCATCATTTTACATACCATAATATTCTTAAAAATGACATTAATGTTTGATCATAAATTTTATCTCACCCATATGATTACTGAGTGAATAATGCTCAGGCAAAGGAGTTTTTAGCACAATATACAAGACAATCATTTTCATTAAGTCTAAACTTAAATGGGTTAAATAAGGAGCCTGTATGAGAGGCTCTCAAAAACAATAGTATGCACATAATTATGTCTATGTATCCTAAATGTAATCCTTCTGATTAGTCCAAATAACTGTACACTTTTATAGAGTGTCTAATGAATGTATACTTTATGAGTGTGGTTTTCCACAAACCCAGTAGTTAAACAGTCTAAAAAAAAACTACAAAGCCTATTTTTCAACAGTTGACATAGAAGATGGTTAATGTTAACTTTCATAATCGGCACAAACACATTTGGAAAATGCTGAGCAGATTGTCATGCTTCCTGGTGATAAAAAGCATTGGCAGATTGTTCTGTCAGTGTTTTGATAATCAAAGCATAACCTTCGAAGGTTTCATAACAAGCAACAGAATAATTTTAGTAATTATGAAATATTTCAGCTGATTATTCCCAATTATTCTGTGATAGTAACATTGAAAAGATGCAAAATAGTTGTTTATTATTATTCAAATAAATACATGCATTATCATAATGGAAAGTTTGTTAATCTAAAAGCAGCGGCCAAAAAATTGTGATCATGGAGGATTTACAAAGATGAAAAAAAAAAAAACCCATCTCCTGGTTTGGTAGAGCAGCCATGAAAAAAATGAACACGCTCCCTGGATTGTTGCATATTTTTAGAACTATACCAGTGTCAGTTCCGACATTCTTTTTTAATAAATTACAATCCCTTCTCACAAGCATTCTATGGCAGGGTCGCCCACCCAGGATGAGCTACGCAATTGTGACTGAAGCGAAAAATCAAGGTGGTATGGGGTTTCCCAGTTTACAGCAATGTTATTTAGCAAATGGTCTAGCCAGGATTTTGGACTGGAATTGCCACTCATATGTGTAAAGATTGGGTGAATTAAGAAGGCGCAGCTTGCACTATGGAGTTGGGCACCATCCCCTGGCTGGAGACCCATTGTTTACCCACACAAGTAAAAAAACATCCAATGATAGGGACAACATTAGTTTTATTTATTGCTTAAGAAGAGGGGTAAAGCTCCCTCACCTGGTTTACTAACACCATTGGTTGGAAATACTGACTTTACACGAGGATTAGAAAGTAAATTTTTGGAGGAATGGAAGTTGGAATCCCCACCAAAAATATGTGATTTATACAAATCAGGGAAAATAATATAAAGAATAGAGCTAAAAGATCTGATGAAAGGATTCCCCTGGTGGACTTGACAGATTAAACATTATATTAGAAAATTGGATCTCAAGCTAAAATTTCCACTCGGACTATCGGTGTTTGAGCAGTTTTGTCTGGATGGGGCATCTAGTCAGCAAACCACCTCCCTTATGTATGGCTATCTTAATCATTACTTACCAAATTGTTTGCAAAGATTTTGAAAGAATTGGGAACAGGAGCTAGATTTCAAGTTAACAGATGATCAATGGGATAGAGTATGTTTACTGGCGCTGGAGATGTGATTCAGATATAGGTACAATGACCCATATTTGGTGGAGTTGTCCCCAGATACAGGGTTTCTGGAGGAAAGTAAAGTCTAAGTCAGCAAATTACTGGTTTAGTATTACCACTAAGACCAGAGTTATGTTTATTGCATTTGCACAAGATGCCTTTGAAGAGATATATGAAATAAATAACTCTACATTTTATCAATGCAGCTTGTAGCATTATTTCTTTGTTCTGAAATTCACACAATATACCTACCATACAACAATATTTAATAGAGGAAGCAAGAGCTGTCAGCTTGGATAGAATAGATATGTTTTCTGAAACTTGGAATGCCTGGATTATATTTAAATGTACAAATGTTTACCAAG
The DNA here is from genome assembly GCF_032062135.1 of Pyxicephalus adspersus. Classification (NCBI taxonomy): domain Eukaryota; kingdom Metazoa; phylum Chordata; class Amphibia; order Anura; family Pyxicephalidae; genus Pyxicephalus; species Pyxicephalus adspersus. Next base: position 61,349,905 of record NC_092858.1, read on the forward strand.
CCATAAAAAAAGTATGATGTGCAAGAATAAGAATCTGGAAATGTTTGTTTTTTTTATTTAAATATTTGCAACACAGGAGTCTATTTTCTCAAGCTTTACATGATGCTTTTACGCACTGTTTGTATACCCGGATATGTTACTACTGTTATTTTAATATTTTTGGTAAAAAGCTTTATGTGTGAAAAAATTTGGATCATGCAGGTATCCTTTTACCTTATATTGCAGAAGGGACAGGTATCCTTTGTGCAGTAAAAAAATCCTATCTGCCTGATCTTAATTTTTTTAATTGCAGTCACCTGTCCGGTGTTGGTGCCACCATCTTCACCCAGTCTTCATTCTGGAGTTGAGTCTTCAGCCATCTTGATTGGTTGGGCCAGGATAAAGTAACTTGCAGGAAATTCCCAGCAGGTTACCCTGAGCTGTATGCACAGGTCAGCACTTTTTTTTAAAAAAAAGATGGCAAACAGACAGGCAAGAATGTTTTGTACAATAAAAGCCTGTACAATGTTGTACAATAAAAGCCTGCCTGAGTTTCAAAATTCAACTATAGTTCCATGCTGGTGTTTCTAATGATGCTTCTATTGAACCAATTGACATTTTGGTTAAACAGGTAGCAGACACTGTTATGTCAGGGCTATGCTGGCATTTCTTACCAAAACTTACTACACAGAAGTGGAGGAAGTTTAGGGGGCAATGTACAATGATGGCAGAACATAGCCCGCAGGGGAGCATGCTGACTGAAGCTATGGATAGACATTCCAAAAACATTAGCATTGAGTCTTTGATGAATCTGACAAGGTGGATCAGTAAACAATATTGTGGAACTGTTGTGTTAACCCTAGATTTTCATCTGAGATGATCTCAAACTATAGTCTTGGGCAACAGAAATCTAACATTTGTGAGAGGCTTTATAGTATTACCTTTTAAATCGATACTGCTACTTTGGTTTATTGAGAGGTTGCCAAGTGTTATAGATAGATAAATGTATTTCTTTGCTTTTTTGTTTTAGTTTTAATCAGTAACTGCACTTGCATCCTGTTAGAATTTGCACAGACATTTATGAATTTTTCACAGCAAAAGAATCGAGATTATTAGGCTACAGATTAGCATTGATGTCTATGGAGGAGATTATGTCACCTAGAGCTGAGTCAAGGGTCGTGCCAAGCTGTAGGATCAGACATAGCACAGGATATTCATACTTACTTTCTCTGTCTTTCAAAACACATAACAAACTGTATTATATACCATTTCTGTACCTTCCATGCATTCTACATTATGGCATTGTACTCATTCTACATCTGGCATTGTACTCATTTGCAGATAAAAAAATAACAGTTAAAAAATTAATTTAGTTTATCCCATTTTTTTTAATGCAACTTATCTGTGAAAATAAAGCCTGTACTGCCATCTCCCTAAAGTTTCAAGAAGAAACATCTGCCATTACTTTTCTTTGTATAACAAACCACTCAGAAAACTAATAGGCATAATGGTAAAAAATTTGAAATAAATAAATCTTTCGTTAATAGCAACACTTGATAAATGATAAGACAACAGTCAATGCAAGTAGTCAATTCCATTAATGCATTGCATTCAATTGTATTTAAAAAGTGTGCAGTGCTATAGCAAACTAAATGCCATTTGGTTAGGGAACAATTTTAAAGCATATACAAAACTATCTCATAAAACTAAGATGTATTTTGTAGCTTATAAATAAATCTGCAAATATAGATGTTGTCAGAAAATTTAACTTATGTTGTTTTTTTTTTCAGTTACGCAAATCAGTTTTTAGTATCAGAGCAAGAAATCTCCTGGAAAAAGAAACTGCAGTAAATAAAATACTCAGGTAAAATGGTTTCATTTTATTAAAGCAATACCTTCAATGACTGTTTTTCTCCTGCTGGTGTCACTCTATCACAGATCGTATCTGGCAGTGTTTGCATTTTTTACCAGCAGTGGTCTCTCTGCTTTATTTGGCCCTTATAGTACAATTCAGCAGCAGTTGTGGATTAAGAAGGGCTTTAAAAGCAAATTTCCTGATTAGCAAAGACCTACAAATTGTAGATTCGATGATAGATTTGTGAAAGAACAGGCCTGTACGCACACAAAGCAAACCCACAAAAAGTTGAGACATCTTGTTGGGGAAAAAGTTATAAATCCTTCTACTAACCAGCTAATGAAATTTGTGAGGCCATCAGAGCATCATTTGCTGGTGGCCATTAGTATTTTTAATATATAAAAAGACCATTTTAAACTCAAGCATTTACTGAGATAATCTATTGAGTAATAAGTTTAGCACTGAGAAATCCATAAAGTCACCACATTGAAATCTGTACATACATGACAATTGGTGATTTTGTCTGCTTCCATCCAATACCTGGAATACCTAGTAGCTGTTAGTTTCATTTAGCTGTTTTTTTTTTGTTTTTTGGTTAGTACAAGAGAAGCTACTTAAATGAGTGGTGAAATTTGACAAACATTACACAAAAAGTTCAGCTGGATGTGACTAGTATGAACTATAACTTTTTAGCTGTCACTGGTAACTGTCAACTGGTACAACACTGGAGGATTTTCTCTGACATCTTTTTCCATTTAAAACTGTTAAAATTTTGGGTTTTTAAATTATCATCACAAGAACAGTGATCACTAGGACAAAAACAAATCTCCCCAGCAGAGATAAGAAATAAAAACTGTCAGGGGCTATCTACTCTCCAACTTACTTACCCAAACAACTTTAAAAATTGTTTTTAGATAGACAAAATTGAAAAGCAACAGGTTTGCCTAAATCCTCCCCTTCTGGAAATAAATTTTCATCGCTTCCCACTGATCCGTCAGTCACCAAAAAAGTAACAAATTTTTCTGGGAATGGAGGAGTGTGTAATGCCACTTCTGTTTGGCAGTTAACCCAGCACTGTTACAAGCTGGCAAGGAGAATCCTCATTCCTGCAAAATCTACTATTAGTGTGATTCAGAGTTTACACGGCGATTTATATTGCTACATATATGTGCAGAGTGGCAGTTTAAGTGGCAAGCAGACCAAAGTGAAAGAATATACAGATGTATATAATAAAATTCACATCCAACGATCCCTGCTAAAAGGTATTATAATGTAACGATTGAAAAATTAATAAACCAACATTGCAGTATGTTATTATTGTCCAACCATATCCAAGCCAAGGCTTTACAACATCAATGATATTAGTGCAAAAATATAATCTTGTGTGGTTATGGAATGCAGACCTCCTGCTAGGCTTGTGATTATTGAGGTATGTTATTATTGTAAACCTATATTCAAACTAAGGCTTTACAACATCAATGATCTTAGTGGAAAAGTAAAATCCTATGTGGGTATGGACCTCCTGCCAGGCATCAGAGTAACACAGAAGCAACTAGAGATTCAGGGTAATTGAGAGAAAATGTGATAGAATCTTAACTGGGGGTGGTCATGAGGGGTGTGTTTTAGCAGCAGATGAATGTTCACTGATATTTTTAGGTCATACTTGTATTGTCATATTCCTTGCAATGTTTCCGCATAAATTATAAAGGTGGCTAGAGTTGTTGGCAGACTGCACCATCTGCATTTTTATTATTATATAAATTATATTTTATGAATATTTAGAAGTTGTTAGTTAATTAAAAGGTGCCTAAATAGTCAATGGGGTTTTTAATGAAGGACTTGTGTACATTAAAATTGGATGTTTCACCAATATACACCTGACCTATGTGGCTCCTATAATAAATTTTAGATGTTTTGTATATGTTTTGTATATATTTTTGTAATATCACCCTATAAATACCTAGACCAAAAAGTAAAGACAGGAGTGTGATGGGAACAAAAATATCTGAATCAGATAGTTAACAGAGACAGAAACTATAACAGAAATCTGGCCAAGGGAACACTAGCATAAAATACAGGCTCAAATGCAGTACTGAGCCCTTAATCAACATAAAGAGTTCACAGTACAAGTAAGCTTTTCTCCCTATAGCGGTCTTTATGCCCTGGAGCTCAAAGGGGTGTATGTTTAAAGAGTTTAATACCCATGGCTCTTTTTGGTTATGATTTGTTCTTCATGTTTTTCACATGTATTGATTATACTAAGGCAACACTTTTCCTCTGACTTTTCAAATTAGAAATACTCACATTTCCTGAAAAATGTTGTGACCTTGTTCATAAAATCAAAAGCTTGTTCACTTTTTCTAAGTTTCTTTTATGATGTTTAGTCCATTTTAAATGTTTAAAAACAGTTAGACTAACACATTCATAGGTGACTTTTGAGGAAAAGGAAAACAATTGTTTATACACTACTGGTTTATATAACTGACCCCACTGTGTTTTCCACTGCTTTATGTTTAGTGCCTAATAATCCCCCCATATATCAGGGTACCAGGAACTAAATCATCAAAGAAAGGGAACACACAAACTGGACAAGATAGCAAGAAAGAAGAATAACAGGCCGACCTCATGCAGGGAACAAAGTGCAGTAATGCATATATTCAGAGCTCAAGGGCAGGGTAACACATAAAGCAAGGTTACACTGAAATGAAGACACAGTAAGCAATGTAAAGTAATTAAAAGCAAGAATTTGTGCAACATATATGTTTACTCTTTTACTGGCAGATGAATATTATGACACTGCACTGCTAGTAAGATCAGCCTACCGAGTTTGGATACCCCCCCCCCCCCTATTGAGTAATTGGACAGAGGCGATGATGATACATGCAACTTGTACGCAGAAGTGACTAAGGAAAAAAATGTGCCAGCTGCCTGGTTGAGCAGTGTGTCCAAGGTGTAGAAAAGACAAGACTGGCCAAACAGAATTACAAATCTTTTAACCAGTAATGCAATAAGATTTCCTAGATTTCAGCTTTAAGGCTAAAGAAAAAAGGCAGCAGGATAAAGAAACAGATAAGATGGCAGAAAACCGAAAAACTTGACTAAGTCCAAATAGGTTTAAAAACCTGAAACCCAAAGTAGGGGTTGGCATGTTACAAAATATAATCTCTAACAATAAAGGGGAAATACAGAAGACCAAAGCCCAACTGGATAAGTTGGTGACTACAAAAACAGGAGTTCTAGGGAGAGTTCAGAGAAACATAAGATCCTTGATTCAGTTCATCTAGTTTTCAACACAAAAGTATTCAATGTGTGTCTTATGCTTGAGAAATGATGATTTGAAGTCATCACAAACTAAATAGAAAGCACATTTTTTGGGATAAATAAACGCTGCTAAAAGTCTTTTAATACCTGTGCTGAAACATTTTTCATTCTCTACACTTCTCTAAAAAACACACCCTATACTGTAACCATATTGGTATTGTAGTTGCTGTTTGTGGAAGATAAATGTGTATGTAATATATCTAGCAATAACCCATTTTTTGGAAACATTAAAAAAAAAAATCTTCGCTTTAAACAAAACATCTGCACACAGTCCTGTGAAATACACAGCACAGCTTAAATTAAGGTTGACAAAGTACTGTCTTGTTTGTGGTGATGTATAGTCTAAAGCTTTTTGACAAAGGTATGTGTTTCCATTTATAGACTAGCAGACAGCGGAGTCCGAGCATCTTTTCATGTTGCACAGTCTAATTTATTTCCCCTTTGCAAATCATTTCTTTCAGAGCATGCACAAGGCAGCGCATGCTGAGTGGTTCCTTTGAAGGGCAGCCTGCCAAGGAGAGATCAATCCTTAGTGTGCAACATCATATACGTCAAGAAAGAAGGTAACTTTAGCCAGAAAGTATTACATTTTCATTCCCTTCCATCTGTCACAATATTGTTGGCTCTGCACTAATGTTCCACAATGAGAATAACAACGTTTTCTTCTACACATTCCGCTGTAAGATGTACTATTAGAAATGTAATTTTATTCAAAACAGCTCCACTATCAATTTAAAGATCAAAGAAAAGAATGTGTTCTTTGTTAAAGTAGATTATATATCATTTTAAGAGGACACAAGTCCTTACACCCCAAGCTGTCTGGACTGACATTCTTTTTAAAAGCATATTTGGCTAAGCATTCCATTTTTTATTCCTTTCTCAAGAATTGTCTGCACCTACGGGTCAAATATATCATTAAAATTGTTTCTTTTCTTCTCTGTTGCAATTGTGTCGCTTGTCACAGATCATTAAGACATGGCTCAAACAGTCAAAGAATCAGCAGGGGGAAATCTTTGGAAACCCTAACTCAAGATGTAAGTTTATTCAGACACTGGTGATTACAATTTTGTTTATATTAACAAAACATCATAAAGGCTGAATTGCTAAAGAAGTAAAGAATATTAACAAAAAATAAATTGTGTGAATATTGCCAGCCAGTATCAAATCATGTTAAGAGCAATTCCTCATTATGTCTGTGCATAAATTTGGTATTAAAGTGAATATTCACACAGCCTAATAACATCTATTTTAAGTTTTAAGTGAAATGAAAAAAAAGGAGGGCAATTGCATTGAATGCTAATTCTAGCCAAGGGTGAAAAATGTTTTGGTTATTAGATTATGTAAATTTTATGTAAATTATCCCCACAACATCAAAGTTAGTATTTGCAGGCTATGATAGCCAAATGAGAAGATATTAAACCTCTGCCAATTTCCCTGCATTGTAAAACTTTCTGTTTCCCAAAGGTTCTCCAAAATCTTTCTGTTCTCTAGAAGTGTACCAGTAGGGCTAGGAAGTAAGAAGAACCCTCCCAGAAGAAAATGTATTCCCCACCAAGTTGTCCTTACAACAGGTGACCTATTGGAAGATCCCCCTTGTCTCTTGTTCTGGGGATTGGAGTGTCACTTAAATTATTCTAAAATGAATATCTGTATTCTGAAATAACTCTGAGTACGTTAGACTAGAGTACTGGGCGCAAACTGAACTATAATGGTTCCAATACACTAGGAACTTGCAAAAGGGCAAGCCTAAATCAAGCAATGTAAAAAAAACTAATACAGCCACACATCAGGTAAGCTGCAATATATTACATTTTTGTTCTTTGGTTTAGTTATTAGTTAACTATACTTTTATGCACAGTCAGGTACAATGGAAATGGAACAGAAATGTCTGGGAATGAATGCAATGCTAAAATGTATTTTTCTGGGAAAAGAGTGTTAAACTGTGTTTTAATATTTTGGACAAATCTTTATGAGATTTTTATGCTTGCCCCTATTTATCTGTAGCACTCCAACACAGTTCGGTACAGAAATGCTCAGAGGGAAGACAGTGAAATTAAAATGATTCAAGAAAAAAAAGAGCAAGCAGAGATGAAAAGGTATTTTTGATTTTTTTAGGTATTTTTTAAATATACATGTTACCTGTTAAAGGCCTCACTTTAGTTTTTGTTTTACTAGAAAAGTACAAGAAGAGGAATTACGAGAGAATCATCCATACTTCGACAAGCCACTCTTTATTGTTGGCCGTGAGCACCGATTTAGGAACTTTTGTCGGGTTATTGTTCGTGCTCGATTTAATGCGTAAGTAAAGATTAGACACAAAAAAGTATATGAGCCTGATTTATTAAACTTCTCCAAGACTAGATATGATACACTTTCATCAGTGAACCTTGGTGATCCAACAAACCTGGGATGGATTTCTTAAAAGTCAGCAAATGTTTTCAGTCCTGGACCAGATCCATTCCATGTTGGATCACCCAGGTTCACTGTAAAAAGTGTATCGTCTCCAGTCTTGAAGAACTTTAATAAATCAGGCTCTATGTGTTCACCTACCCTTTATTCAGTGTATTCAATAACATATTTTACAAAACACATTTTATATACTGTTTACAACCCTATCAAATCTGTTATGTGTTCACAAAATCATATGTAGATGATCATCTGTGCTGAGATATCTGTGGCACGTTTTATGTAAAACAGTGGGTTTTATCATAACTTTTTTATTTATTTTGTAAAAGATTCAGAATTTTACAAAAAACAAGTCTTATCAAGGTACAGTGAGCTGATGTTGTATTTAATATAGAGCTGATATATCAGATAGCACATGCTAATAACCAAAAATATACATATCCTAAATATTATTAAGGTATAATGACTAACCATTCCTTATCATTTTATGCACGTTAATAGTAAGGTGTCCTGACAACAATATGTATATATATATATATATATATATATATATATATAT
>NC_092858.1:61358653-61400320 GCF_032062135.1 Pyxicephalus adspersus
ATTGTATTTAGTATAATACATTATTTGCAATGAAACATTTTTTAATGTAGTCTACACTTGAGAAAATAATACACAAAGCTTTAGAGCACAGTCTTAAGATAATGATTTTCTCAAGAGTGTAAAGCCTAGGCTCATCATAGGCTTCTTGAATTATTCCCTCATACACTGTATTTCTTCTTCCAGATTTGAGACTCAAACTTGCATATCTTTCTGCATTGTTCTAGCAGAGTAACCTAATTACATTTGCTACTTTTTCATATTTACCCAGTTCTAAACTTTTTTGTTAATTTCAACGAAAAAAACTCATTCAAAGAAAGTATAAATGCGCATTCAATAGTTGAGCTCTAAATGTGTATGCAATGTAATGGGGTAGGAGGCCATCTCATAAAATAGAATGGAGTTTTTATATTTAGGTTATATTTATATTTATGTGTGAACTCTAGTTATGAAACATCTGCAAGTACTCTGTGCCGTATGGGTGTCCTTTGTTGGAAGATGACATTCAAAACAATGTCACAAATTATTCCCCTCTTCCCCATCAAAATTCTACCCAACGCCATTTTCATTTTCTTTTCTGTTTTTTTCACATATGCCAGTTCTCACCGTCTGGAATCTGGTCATTATGCCTTTTACACATTATATTTTATTGTTATATCATCTTTGACCTCAAATATGGTTCTTTTTTGGGATAGTACATTGTTATTGGTTGCTTTTCATGTTAATGAAAAATGTGAATAAAAGGTTATGGGTATGGACTTACCACCCAGTGGATTTTTTTGTGTGTTAAAAAAGTGTAACAAAAAAGTCACCTGTGTCACTAGGCAAAGTACTGGAGGGATGCCTCTAAGCCAAAAATCAAAAAATGATGTGTCTGCAGGGAACCCATAGGTTTCTCTGCTTGTTATTTAGAATTTCTTTTCTGGAGCTGATTTTAATTGGAATTTGCAAGAGCAGGGTGGGGTGGATTCCCAGTTCTAGGCCCCACTTTTCCTAAGGAACAGAAGCCTATTTAGTACACCCTACGCTATGATGTTGTGTGCCACACTAGTTGCAGGTGAATTTTTTTTACTGTTCCTGGTATGCAACTTCCCAAAAATATTGTGCTAGCAAAAGCAGTTAGACCTTCATACATAACATACTAATAAACTGTTTATAAGGTCCCTATCTGTTTTTTTTTTCTTTAATAAGAATGAGAGCCAAGACACATGCATGCCTGCTGGCACTAAGAATATATTCAAATATAAAATAATAAAAAGTGATAATACAGAGGGTTACTTTACGTATAAAAGGTGATCCTTAGAGTAGCTTTGTATTTATTGCTATTTATTTAATGTAATTATTTTTGGTGGTTTCCAATCTTTTCTGTATTTTGGTCCTCTTAATGTATTAGTCTATCATTCCTATGCATTTCATTTCCTTGTGCTGTTATCATTTTAATAACATTATATTTGTGTTAGGTTTGTGGCATTATTCACTTTTTTCCTTTCTAGGCAAAAGTATTGAATGTTGTTGCTGGCAGATAAGAAGCATGTATCTATCTCATTAGCCTGACTATCTTTGGAGGAATCATGTGCTTGTCTTATTTTCCTATTCTATAAACACAATAATCTCTCATCTATACATTTCTTATATGTTTGCTTGACATGTTAAGTGGTGATTTTATTTTTTATGTATAATAATAATTTAAGTTTTTGCATAATAACACAGAGAACATAAGAAAAGGAACAGAAGGAAGGGGGTACAAGGGGGGTAATAACCAATATAGTCTAAGTAACATGGGTAAGCATACCACACAGTATTGCTAATTTGAATTTTGTTAAGAACTGATAAATGAAACAAAAACACTAATTATATTTATTGGAAGGTCTGTATCATTACATTAAAAATATGTTAATAAAGTCAAAGCGCTACAAAAGCTAAAATAAATGATTTTATTTTGTAATTGCTGTCCTCTGTTTCCTGCAGTGCTGCTCACATAACCAATAGCATTGGTAATGTAATTCCTGCTAAAAGGAATGATCAGATTTCAGAATGGTTACCCCTACAAAAATCAGGTGTCCAAAGGCTTAGGAATTGAACATTAAAACCATGAATTGTGAGTCAAAATATTAGGGGTTTTGTCATGGATAGTACCCAGGACGTTCTACATACAGTTATTATTCAGTTCTCCTGTGTTGTCTACATTTATCTGCTGTCACCATTTAATGTTTTCACAATCATTTAATGAGAAAGTAAAGGGTCCCAGACTTAATAGCTATATCATTTAATCTAAATCCTCTGTGCCAAACTTGTGTGTTTGCATTGAAAGTGAAAAGATCATTACATTTTAAGGAAATTGCAAGGACCCCAAGGAGGATATTTCCACTAAGATTAAGGGAGTGGGAATGTATCCCAAGTAAAAAGTGTTTTTCATTATTAAAAGCAAAAATATAGTCATCCACATTCATTTTTTTTTAACTTGGGACATAATACTATAGGATACGTTTTGGTGACAATAATAAGTTCAGGGCATGGCAATTACTTTACAAAAGTTGCCAAGTTGTTTTTAAAACGCTGCAAGTTTTTTATATTCTCACTTTCTAGTGTGTTTGGATGCCTGGTCCTCTGCTGTATGCTGTGGTTCCTCCTGCAGGAGCATATTTCACTACCAGACATAGTAGTGATGTATAGTTCAGAAGAAGGAACCTCTGTGTGCATCAAAAACACAGACATATAACAATCCAAGAAGTGATGAATGTTCATCATCTTTGGATGCCTGTGAAAGTAAAGCCTCTTATTTCACAGTTTGTATTTTTTTTTTACCCATTGCTTATTTCCCAGGGTAAGAAAACCCTGCCAATCACACTGTGAGGGAACAGGATGTTGTGAGGGTAAAGCAGCAGTACGTGATAACAGGCATACACGGGGAAATTCTTGGAAAAGGAGAAAGCAAGAGAAATGTGTATATACATGCACTAGAGGAAGAGGAAGTCCTAAATGTTCCCAGATATAAAAAAAATCACTTTGAAATTATTATAATTACTTTAAGTCCTATACATTGGCACTAGGTTATAACAGTTATTAATTGGTTATCATCTTTGGGACAATATCCCCTGCCGTCATCGGCCTCTCTGCTCAATATCAGCCTATGAGAGGGGTGTCGCATGTCCATACTTATCAGATCTCCTTTTTCCTGAAGAAGCAGATTATGTCATACAATATGTCATGAAACATGTAGAAAAAGAATTGGGTCTATCCCCCTAAGGGTGAACCCCAATAAGGAGTATGTTTCATGTGATAATGTTTTTAAATATGTTTGGTTTTAAAAAGGAATTTTAATGTTATCCAATATAGAAATATATTGAATAGAAAACTCAATAGCAATTGATGGTTTTTTTAACCATTTTGTTACATTTACTTATCATCTCCAGGTTATTTCCATAGCTTTTACCTATTTATTGTCCAGCTTTATGAAGTATGTAGTTTACAGTTAACCAGGCTCTCATCTGGCTTTTACTCTTTATACTGGAAAACATTAACATGTGAAAATCTTACATTAAGCCTTAAAGCAGAACTAAACTTGATGATGGATGGTGAGCTTCTGCCATAATCAGAAGTTTGATTAGCAAACTTGCCAATTATGACTCATACTTAATCTGTGTGCGATCACATTGCAGTGATGACAGGTCCAGGACAAGTTATCCCTGAATTCACATAAGGCACCATCTTCACCGCTGGCTCCAGGGCGGACTTACATGGAGATGGAAATTTTTAGTTGAAGTTCCGCAAGGTCAGCAGGAATATGTATAATATGTAACTATTTTTAATACACTTTAAACAATGCTAATATCAAAATAAAAGTAGCTAAAGAACAATGTCTGGCATAGTAAGGGTTTATCTGCTATCACATTTTCCTGTTAGTTACCTTTTTTCTCCATTTGTTACGTTGTAAGTAATAAATGTCAAATGACATAAATATTCTCATTATAAATAAAAACCCATTTTTCCTGGAGGACAAAGATCCTGTTAGCCATTGCAAATGGCTTTTCATTAGTTTAATAAGACCAAGGCTTTATTTTCTTCTATTTTGAACCATGTAAGAGATGGAGTTGACTGTGCGCACCTCATATATTTGTAAAAAAAATATAAAATGTATCAGGTTCACATATCACTGTGTATGGGCCATCTGCAGGGCTGAATAATTACATTTTCTAGCATGATGGGGATTACCTTGCCATAAGTCTTCTTGAATTGCTTTGAGAGTACAATTGGTTCTGACAATGTTAGTGCTATTGCATTTGTTAAGGGCAGTTCTTACATTTAGTATGAAATCTTACAATCATTGATTGGGCCATTGCTGGTTCTTATATAGCTTGCAATTAACCCAATAATATGCCCTATTTTGTATTGTAGTGCCCCATGACATCCAAACCAGTCTGTTTATTACACACTTCAGTTAGCTATCAGCCTAAAGTGAGAATCCAGATGAAATATTTAAGTTTCTAGTTTTAAACTCAATTTTCCTGCTGTCCATATACTACTGGAAAGGATTCCTAGTTACCTAGATTCAGAGACAGACGCTACCCCCATCAGGTTTATGGACAGCAAAAGAAATGGTAGCAATTTTAACCCTACTCCACTAATTTTATGTTATATTATCATTATATATTTGTGCTTTATGTGTGCTTTTTGCATTGATTTAATCTTCATTATGTATGATTAGGTGAGATAAGAATGCATGTTTTTTGGGGGGCAGTATGAAGATTGGATCCTGCTTGTACACCCCCCTGTCCTATATCTATCTATATCTGTGTTGGTGACCACAGTCACTAAGATACGACGTGATTGTCTTTTGTTCCACTTTACATATCTTACAACTCTATCTTTTATAATCACACTGAGAATAACAACTATTCTCTTAAAGCACATCTGTAATGAGAGAGTTATAGGACCTGTTATTGCTGCCCTCCTATTGAAAAATGCCTATTTCCCAGATGTGTCCTGCATCAATAATTTTGAGTCATAGCATAGTCAAGCATGCTGTAAACATTTCAAGAAACATAGCACACCTACATGGAGTCTGATTTAATAAAGCTCTCAAAGACTGGAGAAGATACACTTTCATCAGTGAACCTGGATGATCCAACAAACCTAGGAATATATTTCTATCTATTTCTTAGCAAATGTTTTCAATTCTGGAACAGAAGGATTCCAGGTTTGCTGGATCACCCAGGTGCATTGATGAAAGTGTATCTTCTCCAGCCCTGGGGAGCTTTATTAAATCAGGCCCATGGTGTCCAGCAAACTATCATCCTCAAAAGAAGAGGTCAGCAGCTGCACCATACAGTGTATGATTTTCCAATGACAGATGTACTTAAAAGTTGTCCACTCTTGGACAAATCTCTTTTATTTTTCCATTGTTGAGGTAGGCACTGATAATGAATATGGTGTTATTCTATTCTCTAGGGCTAATCCCCGTAATTTTAATTTTGACAATGTGGGAAATGCTATGCTGGCTTTGTTTGAAGTGCTGTCTTTAAAAGGCTGGGTTGAAGTTCGGGATGTTATCATTCATCGTGTAGGACCCGTAAGTTTAAGGCTTGTATACTTGTTATTATGTACTAATAAACTAGTCAGAATTGAATCAAAAGAAGCATAGGAGCAAGTCAAAATCACGGTAAATACCTCAAAAGCATACTGCATTTGACTTGTTACTGTGACTAAAGCCTTTAAATATAAGCTGTAGGTTTTCTCCTAATTACCATTTGTCCAACTATCATTTTTTACAGATACATGGAATATACATACATGTTTTTGTGTTCCTTGGTTGCATGATTGGCCTTACTCTCTTTGTTGGTGTGGTGATTGCCAATTTCAATGAAAACAAGGTAAGATTTGTTTGCTTCACTTCATAACATTTTATTTATAAAACAGTGAATTTGATATTCACAAAGCTGTAGAGGAGAGAGTCGGGTTAGTGGAATACCAGAGAGGAGGAGGTTACAGTAGTCCAGACGGGAGATGATAAGAGCATGTACAAGGAGTTTGGTCGTCTCAGGGGACAGGTAGGGGCGGATTTTGGAGATGTTGCGTAGATGAAAGTGACAGGACCTGGAAATGTTCTGAATATGGGGGATAAATGAGAGGGCAGAGTCACAGGTGACACCAAGACAACGTGCCTGAGGGGAGGGCTGAATAACAGTGTTGTTAACAGATATATGTCAGGGGGGAGATTTGGAGGGGGGAAGATGATGAGTTCTGTTTTATCCAGGTTGAGTTTCAAGAATTGGTCAGTCATCCATGATGAGATGGCTGACAGGCAGCATGAGACCTTATCCAGGACTGAGGGGAGACAGGTCAGGTTAATATAAATATGTATTAATAAAAAAGAATCACACTGAAACCACAGAAATGGATTTCACAGGTTCTCTTTGCAGCAGTTATAAGTTTGATTTCATAGTTTATCTTGTGTTGCTATAATCTATCCTGCCTACCCCTGAAATGGCCTAGTGGCCAAAAAAGTTTGCTGACCTAACGTGTCACTAAACCCAAATTAAAAAACAAGTATAGTTATTTTTTTATTGCATTTCTGGATCATATATTGAAAAAGACTCATTCGGTAATCTCTCTGCTCTACTTCCTTTTTGAGGGTGGCTACTCTGACATGCTTATGCACATCAGGGAATGCCAACACAAGTGATCTTGGGAATTGTAGTAAGGCTTAGCATTGACAGTAATACATGCACTACACAAACTAGCAGTTTGGGTCTTGTGCTCCTAAAGTTTGAAAGATAACCCACAAATACATATTCCTAAATAAGAACTTTACAATGCACATTTAGTGAACATGTATACAAGATGCTCCTGTATAATAACATATTTTTTTGTCCTTTTCATAGTATTAAACTTACTTGAAATATTTGCTTGGTTACACCTTGAACTTTTATTCTGACAAACTTACATATAATTTTTCATTTCCAAAGGTTTATAAATAAATTATGATAAAAATAAATTCCCGAATTATATTACAATATTTTGTAATAAATGTATGTTATGTAAAGCTCAAATTCTTGCTATCATCCCCTGTATGTTGTTGGATTTGCTTTTTTTTATGTAATATGCTTTAAAATGCCTGTCACATGTCTCTCAAATACTTAGGGAACAGCTTTGCTGACTGTTGATCAAAGAAGATGGGAAGATCTGAAGAGCAGACTGAAGATAGCTCAACCACTTCACCTCCCTCCTCGCCCAGGTATCAAAGCATTTTCACATCTCCTGTTCTTTTCACAAGCTCCATGTTCTTTTTCCTTGCTTTTACCTTGTGTGTGGTCTGTGCTCATCTTAGTGCAACCAGCAGGGAAAGTGTACAAAAATAATTTATTTGATTAGCTATGAACATCTTAAGAGATTTACAGATACTGTTCTGGTTTATTATTTTGTGTTTTGATGTTAAAATTATTTCAGAAACAGTTATAAGTTTGATTTACTTCTGAAAATAAAATGTTTAGATTCACAGAGTTGAGGGCCTAGGAGAGGCTGTCTTACCTGTTACCCCAGCACAGTCCTGAAAACACAAACCCCCTCTAGGCTATTGAAGAAGAGTAATAATGCTTTAAAGATCTGATTTAAATCCTTATTTCATCTTCTGTCTCTTGGACACATCCTTCGTTCTGACTCTTTTTATTTTACTTAAAATTTCCTTGTCCTGATCTTTTTAGGTCACATTTTTCTGTTTCAGCCTTCTGATGTAGCTCAGCTATTTGCTATTGTGTGTTTTAGCTTTTGCATTTTCATCTGGCTTCCTGTTTTTTCCTTCTGCTTATATCTCTGGGTCTCCAGTCTGCAATGACCTAAGTAGCATCTGTTATCATCAGTGAGCTTTTCTAGTCAATGGCATATTTTCTTTCACTTCCTGCTATGGTACTCTTTTGGTGCACCTGCATATCTTGATTTCATGCATTTTGTAGATCTCTATGGTTCATCATGTCTACTTACATGGGTTTGTCTTCCCATCTAGCTGTTTAACCAATTTTCTGTGTCACTTGGCCCTCATACTGTCTGATAAATCTACATTTCCCTGCTTGTGTCTCTGCAGGCACATCCTTATTGTCATTAATATATCCCATTCTAGTGTTCCTTGTTGTCCTCAGTTTCTTAGAGTCTGTGTTCTGTTTTTGTCTAATAGCTATCGCCATTCCAAGTGTCTTTTTTTTAACACTCTCAGGGTGTGGTGAAAAACAGGTTTTCCTGGATCTTTCACTTCAGTGATAGTTTTTGCAGCCTATTGGAAACACAGTTTTGCTCTGCTATTGTGTTTACTGTTTTCTTTACCTCTTGTATCTTTTTCATTATCACCCTTCAATAGCCTATTTCCCTCTGACCACTTTTGTTTTTGTTTTTTTTTTAGTTTTTAGAGTTTTAAGAGTGTTTGTTATCGGCACTAATGTCTTCCATGTTTTCTTTAGGGTTAAGTTAATGCCTTAATTTTTAATGTGTCATCACACTAAATATGTTGAATCCTGCATGTCAACTAAAAAGATCAGAGCGAGGAAAGCATTTTCTTACAGTTGTTTTCTGAATTTTAATCTCCTGAAGAAGATATTTTTTCACAATAGGCTTGATTTATTTAAGCTCTCCAAGACCAGAGAAGATACACTTCCATCTGTGAACCTGGGTGATCCAGCAAACCTGGATTCGATTTATTAGAAGTCATTTGCTATTTGTTAGCAAATGTTTTCAATCCTGAACCAAATTTATTCCAGGTTTGGTGCATCACCCAGATTCACCTATGAAAGTGTATATTATCCAGTCTTGGAGAGTTTTAATAAATTAGGCTTAATATATTCTGTGGCCATCCCACCAGACTTACTTCACTTTACCAAACTACATCCTAGTGTTTGCTGTTGACTACCTGGTTACCCCACCTCTTTGGCTTGTTGTTAGTGGTAAAAAATGTTTTTTTTTTTTATTGCTGTATTTCATATAATTGTTTGAAAAACTATATTATGTTAACTCTACATATTTTGCATTTAACAATACTTCTGTTTTGTTAAATGTTGCATGAGCTTACAATACAATTTAATTTTTACATGACCCAAGTCATTGGCAATAATTTAGGCTCTGTGTAAGCCTCCCTTTAGTACTTCATGGTCTGTTAACCTTTTCTGTTTGTGTTTTTAATATTTTTAATAGTAGTTTTTACCAAACTAATCATGTAAACGCTATATGTTAAGTACTTGGTTATGGTCATATATTCACATTGAACTGCAAACTATGGACATACTAAACTCTTTGCTGCTGTTCACTATACAAAACTGTGGATGAATTTGAATGCATATACACTAATAAAGCTTTTATGTAATTGGTATTTGTATTGCAGATAATGATGGCTTCAGAGCACGAATGTATGATATCACACAACATCCATTTTTCAAGAGAACTATCGCAGTCCTGGTCTTGGCACAATCAGTTCTTCTTTCTGTCAAGGTACAAATCAATGCCATAAAAAATTTATGGGAGTATATATAGAACCATACTTTGAAACTAATGGTTGTATTAAATACACTGTTTATTTTTAATATAATAACAACTGTAGTCGGACATTGGGATCTTTAACAACAGAACACATTTAAAGTAAATACTGAGGAAAAGCAATAAAGGAAAGTCTTATACTACAGTGTAAACTAAAACTGTATAGCTAGTTATCACTCTTCTAAACAGACACTGCTGGGTAAATCCAGTGGTGGACGTAGACAGCAGTGGGCCCCAATGCAGAACAGTGGGCCTGGCTGCTCATCTCTATGTCCATCCCTGGGTACATCTATAAACAAAAGCACATTGTGCTTTGTCCAATGAAAGTGCATGTTTTATTGTTCTATATGAGCTGAGAGGGACAGGTGTACTCAAATGTGCTTGAAATGGAACTAAATTGGGTGGTGAGCTTCTGCCATAAATCTGGAAGTATGCACAGCACATACTTACTTTGTGCTCTCACCCTGCAAGGTCCAGGACCTGTCATCACTGCAGGGATGGGCACCGCTATCTTCACCCCAGGCTCCAGGCGGACTTCTGAGGTGACTGCGATCCAGTTGATTGAATGATGTAACTCCTGTGCATGCAGTGTTTTATTGGGCAATATTCTTTTTCACTCATTCACTAGATCAGCGGTCGGCAACCGGTAGTCCTCAAGAAAATTTTGGTGGACCGTGGCTCTGGCCGGTGCGCCCCCCCTCCGGGAGGGTGCACTGGCCAGAACCATGTCCCCCGTATGGATCGCAGGCTCAGGGAAATGGGCAGGTTGTGTCTCTGGGTTGTGTCTGTCTCTCCCATCGCAGATCTGAGTGGGATCTGGCATCATGACGTCACTATGGGGGAAGTTTCTTCCCCTTTGAGTGACACATGGCTGCCTGCACATGCGCGGTCTGGAACTAGTAAATTTAGTGGTCCGTGTGTACAAAAAGGTTGGCGCTGCACTACGTAGTTCTGTATCTATTGACGTCAACAATTAATTATATTTTCATAGTTTGTAAATGAAAACGAACAGCACACCACCTAGTGCACAAATTGTTAATAGCATCAGCTGTAAAGCAAACCTGTACATTCCTTCATATCTATTAAATTGTATTTTTATGGAGAGTGCATTTGCCGATTTCAATTCTTACAGTACAATAAAACAAGCATTTTTGTTGAATGAATCACTATGGGATGTGTTTATATTGGTGAACAAGCAATTGTGTTTTAACACAGAACTTCTATCATTTTTTATGAAGTGAGGAAGCCAGAAAACCTCTCTTAGCTTTTTACTGCAGTCTGTGTCCCCACTGGTAAGAATTCCTCTTATTTGACATGAGTGCTACTTTAACTCTCAACAGCAAGAAAAATGTTGGGTTCATGGTTGGGAGTGGTTGGGAGGAGCTGCAGAGTAAAGAGCTTTTGGGGTTGCTGTGTTTATGTGAATTCTGCATGAAAGAAAAAAAATTGTTCCTACTTGTACCTGCCCTTAGTTTTACATAGATCATTCTACTGTGATCTTTGTTGTAGCAGCTTGTCAGTTTAGGTGGTCTTTGGGGGTCTCTAAATGACGTCATGATGCCAGAACCTGCCCAACCTCCCATCACAGCTGCTTTCTAAACATCTTAGGGGGACAGTAGCTCAGGGCGGTGGATGCAACAAAAGTTGTGTCCACTGCCCTGCACTACTGTCCCCCCAGGATGTTTAGCAAGCAGGTCTAAGCCTCTGTTGGGAGAGCAGGTAGATTGTGTCACTACAGGGGACAGAGCCGCGGAGCACCAACATTTTCTTGCAGACCACCAGTTGGTGACCGCTGTCCTAGTCAGTCAATCTTGTGGAAATAATATGCTGTTGGCAACCAAACATTTTAGTGACCTGTATTTACACAATATTACTGTTATCATTGTTTACCAGATGGTAATAATTCCTGCAAAACAGCTAGACAATACCTGACCCTCCAAGCTGTGACACCTATAGCAAATTCAAGGACTACTGTGAATTTATCAAAGAATTTGCATAACAATTAACTAATATGTTCTTTTCTTCCAGTGGGATGTTGATGATCCATCAACTGTTCCTTTAGCAACTATATCAGTAGTTTTCACCTTCATTTTTGTTCTAGAGGTAAAGTATTTTAAATCATTTTGTTGTTAATTGTGCTGCATGTGTACTGCCTTATTACAAAGTAAGGAATGCAAAGACTGTTATATCTGACCTTTAATAAGGTTTTTTTAAATAAGTATTGCCTTAATTACCAACAGTCAACATTATTATTATTCTCTTGTGTATGTTTTAATTTAAGCATTATCTTGTTCTTGATTTTTGTTTCTTTAGGTTACAATGAAGATAACAGCTATGTCACCAGCTGGATTTTGGCAGAGTAGGAGAAATCGATATGATCTTCTTGTGACATCACTTGGTGTTATTTGGGTGATACTTCATTTTGCCTTACTGGTAAGGAAGCCTAATTATCCAATCATTACAGATCAGTTATTGGAACCACCATTAATTATGTTAATAACAACAAAATGTTTTGAATGACTAGTATTTGTTCACTTTATGTGATGTCCCCATGTTGCCCTTAAAACTATAGGGCAGATTTACTAAAAATTAATTAGGTTGTTCATTTACTAAGGTGAAATTATATTAAGAATTTCTTCTTTCACGTGATTACATGTTTAACCTCCTAAGCGTTCATTTCTGTCTGGTTTTATATGTCTAAAAGCGGTACATTGTTTTTCACAAAAATATAATTTACTGTATAATATAATAGTATGAGTATAATAAAGTTTGAAACATAAAATTGTTGATTATGAATATTCTCTGCATAAATATGGAGATTATATCACCCCATCAATGCACATATATATTCAATAAATGAAGGTTCATGCACAAATGATAGCTAGTCATTCAAACAGTTTAATTAAGAAACACAGTGAAACATAAAATGCACAGCGATATTGGTTGATATCGAGATAGAAGAAACTTCAATCAATAAAACATACAATAAATGAAAATAAGGCTGTTAGTAGGTAGCCCCTGTAATTATCTTACAATAGTTGGTAAAATACAATAATTACAAAATACCAACTCAATATAACAATAACATAGACACATATAATAAAATGTACGAATGCATTCAGGAATAGCTACCTGCTAATTTGTAGATGGGTACCCCTATATACATATATCTATCCACATATATCTATAAATATCTAAAATCTATCTTGAGGTGCAACAAAATCATGTCAAAATTATAAATTAAATAAATTAGAAAAAAAATATATATTTTTTTTATTTTTAATTTAAAAAATAAATAAATATTATACTCATACTATTATAGTATACTATAAAATAGATGTTAATGAAAAACAATGTACTGCTTTTACACATATAAATCCACTGTATTGCATTCAATACAGTTTTTTTGTATTGAATGCAATACAAAAAGATTTGAATTTCCCTCCCCACCCTGAACGGTACGTCTGCACACACTGACGTCATTAGGAACTCTCCGGTGGCTTATGGGGGTGCAGAGAACGCCATCCGGAGGAGGAAGGAAGAAGACGCAAAGGACGATGGAGGACGCCGGCGGATTAGACAAGAGCTTTACTATTGTTTTCTATAGGTTTACCTACCCCGAGTGTGACTCCAGCATCTTTTTTTCTACCCCGAGTCACACTTGGAGTTACCGCTAGGGAGGTTAATGTCAGCAGAGCTCTGTCACGTTTTACTAAGCTAAATGAAATACCCCTTGCAAGGTGAAAATTCACTGTGCTATGTGAATAGCCTATATTCTTTTAATAAATCAACCCCTATATATCACATTGTCATATCAAAAGGTTCAAATCTTGATGTATTTTGTGAAATTTGTTTTACCATTTCTTCAGACATAAATGACATCACACAATAGGTATTGCAAAATATTAAATATCAAATAGCAAATCAGCACTATATTTGTGCACAGTTCAACCAAATACTACTTGCATATTTAGTTGAACTATAAAGTATATAGTGCTGTTTTGATAGCTCATGTAAATTTTTTGGGTATAGCTTTAATGCTACTACTGTACAATATTGTTGACAATCATTATGACAATATAATGATTATGATAATGATGATAATGATTGTCCATACCAATCAAGTCCTGATAGCAGCCAGCTACTAGTGAAAATGCATTATTATCTGACTTGTCATTTCTGTAATTAGATAGAAAAGTTGCAGGGCTTTTCAATGCACTAGTCATACAGAGTATATGAGGCTCTACATTATTTCCTGCTTTTATAATATTTTCTCCTTTTTGCCTGTTCATTTTCATCACATTACAATTACAAGATCAGCATCACCTTCTTGCATCACATTAGGCTTGTTCACAAAAACACCAAAGATATATACAGTAGATAGATAGATAGATAGATAGATAGATAGATAGATAGATAGATAGATAGATAGACAACACTTTGTAAAACAGTTATAATCACTGTTTTAAAAAAAAATGTTTACAAAACAAAAATAATAAATTAAATGAATGTTTCTTATTAAATGAGTATTTTATAAAATCTTGATTTGTCTGTGTAATCTTTATTTTTTAATTTTACAGAACGAATACACATATATGATGGGTGCCTGTATA
Source organism: Pyxicephalus adspersus (assembly GCF_032062135.1). Taxonomy (NCBI): domain Eukaryota; kingdom Metazoa; phylum Chordata; class Amphibia; order Anura; family Pyxicephalidae; genus Pyxicephalus; species Pyxicephalus adspersus. The sequence goes on from NC_092858.1 coordinate 61,372,777, forward strand.
ATAGTCTTCAGGTTTTTCTCAATATGTGGAAAGCATGTAAGTAATGAAACTACGGAAGATATAGTAGGTTAATTAATGAAAGGCTGTCTACACTGAAAAAAACAGGATTATCTTTGTCCCTGTGATAACCGCAGGAAACACATCATGCAATATATTTTGCAGCAAGCCTCTTGTAATCTCACTGACCAGGTTGTGACCCAGATTTAATGGGTCCCTTCAGATATCCTTTCAGAGTATATAAATTGAACAATGGCTATTTAGTGAATGTCAAATATTTCAATGCAAGCAAATATGAAACCTAGCCGTTCCAACTAACACTGAGATTCAGCTGTAGATTACTGTATTTTTCGGACCATAAGACGCACTTTTTTTCCTCCTAAAGTGGGGGGAAAATCAGGGTGCGTCTTATGGTCCGAATGCAGAGGTACAGGGGCATCAAGTGCCGCACGCTGGATCTCAGGGGAAATCAAATCAATTTTTTTTTTTCTTGTTTTCCCTTGTGGGAAAACCTGGTGCGTCTTATAGTCCGGAGCGTCTAATGGTCCGAAAAATACGGTAGTTTTCAAAAAATGATGGAACTACAATGGTATTGTGCAGTTGGCTATTTAACGTGTGAGCTTTTTCGTTTTTGATAATTTCTGTTTAGGCTTTCCACTTTCAAGTAATTTCTGTTACATCTGTGTAAAAAAAAGGTGCTGTAAAGAAAAAAATCCCAAAAATCGTTTATTGAAGAAGAGACAGGTGATGGGCCCTAACTAAAACACATTTTGTATATATTTTATGTCTGTCTGCCTGTCCATTTTTTTATCTTTCTGTGTAAAATGTATGTGTATGTATATGTATGTGTATATCACAGAAGGGTTATGTGAACTATGTGACATGGGAACTAGACCATTCCATGCAGTAATTTGTGTTTGTAAATTATAGTCACTTTATTCCTTTGAAAACACATCACTTCAAAGGCTTATTTTATCTTTCAATGTAACTAGATTTTCCTGCTGTAGTTTAGGAAAAACCTTTTCAATAAGCCCGTGCAAAATTGTATTCCTCCAAATCATGTTTCTGTTAAAAAGACATGCTGGGAGAAAAATAACTAGCCACAATTTACTTTTATCTCTAAATAGAGCATAAAATGGTTTTTTCATGGTCACTTGTCATCATACCACTTAGCTTGTCTATTTGCACACATACTATTTTCATTTTAATTGTGTTTTGGGTTGTTTAATATTAGACATAAAATGCATTTTATTTCTTGAGTAATTTATTTTATTTGCATATAAATTAATAAAAGCATGACTTCGGCAACCTTTGCTTCATGTTCCTTATCCTTGCGACTTGATTGATAGGGGATTTGAAAAGCATTAATTGCAGTTATAAAACAAATAACAGCAACGTTTCCTTATTGCTTCAAGCAAATATTGTTAATATATTGAACAAAAAAAGATTTATACTCCCATCATGCTTTCTCCTGTTTTTTTCTGTGTAGATATCTGAACTGTACTCCTCTTGTTTTAGAGTCAGCCATATACTTTTTGCAATTTCAATATGGTGATTGATAGAGTACATTTATTTAAAGGGGTAAAGCTATTTTTAGTCTTTGTCACTGAACCTAGTTAGAAATTTCTTCCAGGATTTTCATGATTTATCACGTGTTTAATTTTTTTCAATGCTTTTAAAATCATTTCATAGTGACCAGGTCATACTATATATTTGTACTAGAATCACACATGGAATCAAAATGAAAATTCCTTTACAACTTTATCATCCAACCTATAGACTTCCCTAGAAGATTTGACAACATGACCTTTTAGTGACCTTTTAATTTAGCAAAGCACTGTAAGTAAACTGTATAATCCAGCACTGTGTTGATAATATCACTGTGCCTCACTGCTGCTTATTGGGAAAAATCCAGCCCATTGCATGGGTGCATTCTTGCAGGATTTTGTTCCTTGGTTACTCAGGAACCAATGGCGAGATGTTGTGCTGTCATCTGCACTTCACGGAAGCATTTTTAATTTTTTAAATTTAGGAACAGCTTAATTTTTAAAATACCTTTGAATGTATTAAGGAGTGGGGGCTTTTAGTGGAGCAGACTCTCGATTTCCATGAAATGTCTGCTTTAATGAAGAGACCATTTTTTTTTCCGTTTTATGACTTGATAGCCGTATTGTGGATCTGGTGTATATGTCAGGTATTTATGTTGTCCATTTTAATTATATAAAACCTGGATTTCACAATAATTGTTGTCAATGCTAAAACAAATTAATCTCCTGTTTTCTAGGTAACACTGAAAATGTTATTGCTCACCGTTGTTGTCAGCATGTACAAGAGTTTCTTCATTATTGTGGGAATGTTTTTGTTGCTTCTTTGTTATGCCTTTGCCGGAGTTGTTCTTTTTGGAACAGTAAAATATGGTGAAAATATCAATAGGTACGTGTATTTATATTATGTGGAAAAGTTATTGTGAATCACAGAACTTTAATCACTTTCTGACCCTCATTCTTGCTTCTTTGCATAGATTGAAGGTATAAAAGATCACATTTTTAAAATTAGGTATCTGGTTAGGGTCACAAATATGTGATAATTAATTTATTGTATGGGGATGTAATGCAATAATTACAGCTCTTTCATGTTAATGACATAATTAAATTAGGGCCCTGATGATTTAATTTTGCATATTTTAGTACAGTACTTCTCAGCCAGAGTTCCTCCAGAGGTTGCTAGGGATTCATTGAGCAATGAGTACTTTGTGACTCTCAGACCAGTTTAACAGATTCCAATGATCTTTTTGGCTGTCTGTAAGGATGTCTGCCTTGCCAATTGCCAGCAAAGATATTCTTCCCACTGGCCACTTCATTAATGTACTTTGAGTTGTGGATATAGTAATTAAAGCTGGGGTTCCACAAAGACCTGAGAGGTTTTCAGTGGGTTTCTTTATTTGTTTTTAAGGTGTTGTAGCATAACAAGTCATCCCAGAATATGAATCTTTAGCTATCTCTTTATATATATACAGTCCTACAAAAAGAATGCCTCTTTTTCCATTGAAAAATATGCAAAATCTAGGCTGTTAAGCCTTTGAGACCTTAAAGTGTCTGAAAAGAGATTTAACTAACAAACTAAAGAAATAATCAAAGTAAAGTCATAATTAGTGTTTTGCCAGTCTAACTTTCTCTGGTATTATTAAAATTATAATGTGGGTTTTGTTCACAAAGTGTTTATAGAAACCACTTCACAGTAATAGTCAGTATCTGTTGTGTCTGTCAGATAAAAGTAATGTATGCTGTGCTATTATTTTTTTATTCATTTGTTCTGTGCATCCTAGACATGCCAACTTCTCCACAGCAGGTAAAGCTATTACCGTGCTTTTCAGGATAGTAACTGGCGAAGACTGGAATAAAATAATGCATGACTGTATGGTAAGTGAAGAGGGACACAATAAGAGAATGGCAACATTTTAATACCAGGGAAAAATATGATTGCATTCTTTCTCAGTCGCCACAAAAGTCCATTAAAAGTGCATTGAAAAATACATTTGTGGTTAGATTAAACAATCATGTAATGTCCTTGTGTAGCTCATTAACTCTCAATCTAGATTGGGTGTTGTTTCTTTGTGTTTTAATCATGGGCAGACTGTGGAGATATAAACACGCTTTAATGGGCCATGCAGCTTGATACTTGTTAAACTGTGAAAAACATAATTTGCTGGCATAGCTTTACACAACTAATAGCCTAGTATCATGTTACATCATAAGTAATAGCTAAAATCATGTTACATCAAAAGCTGAACCTTTAACATGGATCTCGTAGAAGGAAAATTAATCTTAGAATTTTGAAATCACTTGAGGATTATGGCTGTTTAGGAATATTCAAAATTCAAATAACATGAGCAATAAAATTTAAAAAAGTTTCATATGAATTGTGGTTACTACTGTTCCTTGTGACCGTGTCTATTACAAACAGGACTTTGTCTGGGCAAATTTGGATGAATTGAGTACAGAAACTGAAACATTGTTTTGTGCTTTTCTTTTGGCATTAGGTTTGTCTATAATAGAATATCAATAACCAATATATGTATGTCTACAATCTGTGAAATAGTCATCTCCTTACAGAAATCAATACTTAGTTGCACTGTTTTTTTTTTATTTTCAGGTGCAGCCACCATTCTGTACTCCAGATGACTTAAGATATTGGGAAACTGACTGTGGAAATTATGCTGGAGCACTGATGTATTTCTGTTCATTTTATGTCATCATTGCCTACATTATGTTAAACCTACTGGTTGGTAAGTGAAACACGGAACAGTATTAAAGACTATTTTCATAATATATCCTAAAATGTTCCTGTACAAATTACCTTGAGCACACATTTTGGGGAGCGGTCAGTAAGAGTGTGCCTGATTTATTAACGTTCTCCAAGATTGGAGTAGATAGACTATCATGAGAAAACCTGGGTGATTCAACAAACCTGGCATGGATCTGGTCCAAGATTGAAAACCTTTGCTACTACTAATAGCAAATTATTTTAATAAATATATTACAGGTTTGCTGGATCCTTCAGGTTCACCCATAAAATTCTTCCCAGTTTTGGAGAGCTTTGACAAACTAGGCCCAATGTATTTGTTTAAATCCCACCTTTAAGCTCCCTGGAATTTATTAAACCCAAAAGACAAAAACTGAATGCTGCAGAATTATTAGACAGCTAGTTGAGAATTCCAGCAAGAATTACTTTTTATGTTTTACACCTCTTACACCTTTCACACTATATGAAAACATTCCCTTACCTAATGCTGAATGTTTTGATTTAGATTACAAAAACACATTTTTCATTTGTAGAATATTAGTCCTAAATGCATGAATGTATATTATGAAGTCCATAATTAACTCCAGGGGTTATGCACAAACAACTGCACACATGCATGCACATTTATCTGTTTGCACATTCAACATTTCCTGACAGCATTTACTACATTTGTAAAGCTGACTGATCATGATTGCAAATGTTGGGTGGCACAAGTGCTCAGTGGTTAGCAATTCTAGACCCTGTAGTACTAATTTCCCAGGCTTGAATCCCAGCCAGGACACTATTTGCATAGTTTTTGCATAACACTTAATACAACACATAATATATTATATTATATAAAACATAAGACTTGTTTTAGCTATAGCTTCTAATTAGCACCAGTGGCTGCCATCATCTGATTTCTGATATTCTCACTAGATGTTAGGCAGTGTGGAGCAGTATACCTTCACACAAAACAGCAAGCCAGCCTTAAAACTAAAACTGGTCCTTGGAGTCGTTGAACAGCAAATTAGTTATAGAATAGTGCTGCATCAGTGCCTGGGCTAAATCAGCTAAGAGATGATGTGATTTTATCCCCTAAGGGTCTACAGGCCATTTTTGTATTGCTTAGCGGTATAAGCTGAGCCTCTTAAAGTTCAAGTCCACTCAAAACATTTCTATTTAATTTCAGATAAAGTAATCATGTATTAAAACGCTTACTCCTATCTGAGACTATATTAAAAAGATTTCCCCTCACTTAGGCTCAGTACACATGGGCTGAACTTCACTTCTGCTCTGAGATCCAATCCAATAAAATAGATCTAAGGTGAATCTAAAGGGAAGCCAAAAGGTAAACAACTGTAAGCAATGTAAAGATGTGAACAGAGTAAATGTGTTGGTAATAAGTGAAGAAACACAAGGCATGTACATCACAGCGTAATGCTAAGAAAGATCCATGTAGCAATAAAATTCCAGCTGGGATTCTAGAGATGTTTAAAAATGTTGATAAAAACACACTTTTGTTAGAAAAAAAGCTTTCAAATTATTTGTATAATTTATCCCACAATACAGTCCAGAAAGTGAATTAGTTATTGCTATTTACACTGATGTGATTTCGACAAATATTTAATTCCACGGATACTTCCTAAACTATCATAACATCATTCTACCTAAAGCACTTTTGTTGATTTATCTGATATTTACACGTTTAATATTTGTTTTAGCCATAATTGTGGAAAATTTTTCATTGTTCTACTCAACTGAAGAAGACCAACTGCTAAGCCCTAATGATCTCAGGCATTATCAAATAATATGGAATATGGTAGATGATAAGCGAGAGGTAAGTTTTCAACCAAACAGATTTTTATGTTGCCTATAAAAATGCACCCTTGTCTAATTGTAGGGATGATATATGGAAAAAAATACTGGAGAAATAGCTGAATAATAAGTGGCCTGTTGTCTACAATATCCACTCCTACATATCCACAGGTTTTATCATGAAAGACAAATTAAAAATCCAGGTGCTATGGGCTGCAACTAAGTTTTATTGCTTTTTTAGACACCAAGCACCTATTTGTTGAATGAAATGAATATGTCTGCTACCAGCAGGAATCATTCCGGATTTAGTTTTTTTAGATGCACTGCAAAAATGACAGATGAAATCTAGTTAAAGTCAAAGAACTTTATTCAGTGGTTATACTGGTTTAGATATCATTCAATTAATTGCTAATCTCAGATGACAAAGAAAAGACATACATTTTTATGAAAGTACCAATTATTTTAGAAATATTATCATTTATATCAATAAAAATGTTATCAGCAGGGCAATCCTTAGGTTTCATGGCACTGTTTCAAATGTTTTTTTTTTTTGCATGTATAAGGGAAAAAAAACTCTCTGTTCACTCTCCCTAAAATCAGCAAAGGTCCTTCTTCTCCTATCTGGAACTTCCAACCTATTTTCCACTCCAGCTGCTGACCAGAAACTGGTTTTGGTTACAGAAACTATAATACAGCAAAAATCCTCCGAAAGAAACACTTATTATGGTGGCAATTCTCTGTGAGATTGCCTCTTACTTCCTGTTGTCTGTTTGGTACAAAAATGAAAGTAATGAAAGTGTAGGCATAAGTCAGTTATTATTTTTTGTAACAAAATGACATAAGCCACTTGTATACTGTACAATTACTAGTATATATAAAAGAAGAATTGTAACATCTGTAAGCATTGTAGTGCTATAATCACTAATGCCAGATGCAACTAAAGTGTGCTTGTTTTAGGGCCTCTCTCATATACTGAGGAAAATAATTACCGTATTTTTCGGACCATTAGACGCTCCGGACTATAGGACGCACCAGGTTTTCCGCACGGGAAAACAAGAAAAAAAAAATTCATTTGATTTCCCCTGAGATCCAGCGTGCAGCACTTGTGCCCGCCCATGAAGGCGGCGCCGATCGGCATTCATCAAATCAATCGGCGCTGCCTTCATGGGCGGGCACAAGTGCCGCACGCTGGGACACAGGGGAACACAGAGGAGGAACACAGACACTGGCTGCTGTCAGCCTCTGTCTGTTTTCCTCCTGTGTGCCCTAATTCTGCTTTATCCCAACCTCCTACACATCACAAAGCATGTTCAGTGACTAGCAAAGCAAGAATATTGTATGGGGGAACAGAATGGAGTGGGCACTCCCAAAGTGTAACCGAGGGAAAAAAATCATTCTGGGAACTGGAAACATCCCTGGCTATGTGGCAGATGTGAAATAGATAAAGGTAGAAAGTAAAAATTCTCAAAATGTACTCACTTTGCTCTTGGGACAGAGTAGAAAGCTTTTGGAGGAGGAACAGAGGAGGAACACAGACACTGGCTGCTGTCAGCCTCTGTCTGTTTTCCTCCTGTGTTCCCCTGTGTTCCAGCGTGGGGCACTTGTGCCCGCCCACGAAGGCGGCGCCGATCAGCATTCATCAAATCAATCGGCGCCGCCTTCGTGGGCGGGCACAAGTGCCCCACGCTGGAACACAGGGGAACACAGGAGGAAAACAGACAGAGGCAGATAGCAGCCAGTGTCTGTGTTCCTCCTCTGTGTTCCCCTGTGTTCCAGCGTGCGGCACTTGTGCCCGCCCACGAAGGCGGCGCCGATCAGCATTCATCAAATCAATCGGCGCCGCCTTCGTGGGCGGCCACAAGTGCCGCACGCTGGAACACAGGAGGAAAACAGACAGAGGACCGGCGGGGACACAGGTAAGTAAAAAAATATGCCCCTGTACCTCTGCATTCGGACCATAAGACGCACCCTGATTTTCCCCCCACTTTAGGAGGAAAAAAAGTGCGTCTTATGGTCCGAAAAATACGGTACATAAATTGTAAATTACTGTATTCCATTATTTCTTGCTAAATGTTTTGGCAGGGTGTTATTCCAGCATTCCGTGTCAAGTTCCTTTTGAGACTGCTGCGTGGTCGACTGGAAGTAGACTTGGATAAGGACAAGCTTCTGTTTAAGCACATGTGCTATGAAATGGAACGGTTACATAGCGGTGGTGATGTGACTTTTCATGATGTGCTCAGGTAAATTAACATTATCCACTGCAAAATTTGCTGTGAAATATGAACTCTAGCTAGTATCAAGTTTATGGTTTTACATGCAAAAATCATCTGTTCCTTTTCCACTTGGGCCCATCGTTGTACATGAAGTGGTTTCAGATAATCTTATGTCTGCCCATTTTATTGCAAGACATTACAAACATAGGAAAAACCAGAAAAGATCATAACCTTAGTTCAACTTACAAGTTCAGCTGGAATCACAGCTTTCACAGAAAATATTTCTATTCCTCCTACAGCATGCTGTCATATAGATCTGTGGACATCAGGAAGAGTCTTCAGCTGGAGGAATTGCTAGCAAGGGAACAATTGGAGTATACCATAGAAGAAGAAGTGGCTAAACAAACCATACGTATGTGGCTCAAGAAATGTCTCAAACGCATACGAGCAGTAAGTGAATTGGTTACCTAAAATTTGCTAAAGTGTGCATGTAATTATAATTACATTTATTTTTGGGAGAGTTCATCATTAATTTAGCAGAATAATTACTGAAACGTGTTGCTTTTCTGAAACATTAGTATTTGCTTTGTAGAGTACTGTCTTAGTACAGCGTAAATAAATTCTTCCCAAAACTAAAACCGAAAGCAAAATTCAATTACTTCACATAATAAAATGCTTTAAATTTTAAAAATGAGAATAACAGCATAAATTTAAAAAAAATAAGTAATCCTTATAAATCTGATTCCTTAATGAAGAGTACATGTTTTAAGAACAAAACCCATACAACAAAATATTCTTTATTTAGTATTTATAGACATACAGCTCTGGGCATCAGCATGTATGTTAAAAATACAAAATACGGTGGATTCTTCCTTTGAGGGAAGGATGAAGGTATAGTGAATGTGCAGAGAAATGCTACATGAAAAATGTTTTACATTTCTTAGGCTTAGTCTACACGGACTGTTAATTAAACACAGGCAAACATATAAAAACGTGGGAAAACGCTTGAAAACGCTCCTATTGAACTCAATGGAGGCTTTTACAAGTGTTTTTAAGCTTTTTATGAAAGCTTCCATTGAAAACAGTGGGGGCTTTTAAAAATGTTTTTAGCCGATCTTTGGAATCTGGAAGCCCCCTTTTATGAGACTCCCAGGTCTCCACCACCCCACCATGGGGAATGAGTACAGGGGTACATAAAACCCCTCACTCATTCCCTGAAAGGGTTAAAAGTAAAACTTTTATAATCGCTTATGTAAAATCGCGGCAATTCGTGGTAAAACACGTCATAGGCGTTTATAAAAGTTTTTTAGCGGTTTAAAGTTAAGCTTTAAAAGGCTTGTAAAAGTGCATAAAACCACATATAAACAGGTAGGAACATTTATATGCGTTTTTAAAACCATTTATGTAGACCTGGCCCTAGTTGTTTATTAAAACCTAGCATTCAGCTGTAGAGGATAAGGTTTGCTTTAGCATGGCCTAAAATTTGAAATATGTACTGCATGTAAACATTATTATGGATTCTTGACATCAGAGTAGGAATTTGGAGTTCTTTCAGATTACTTTTCTTGGGCTGCTATCATATCAACCCCAATAACTAGTCATAGTTTGAGTGTATCAAAAATAAAATTCTCCGGCACATAGCAAATCGTTTCTACCTATTGTAGTTAATTAAATCACATTTATAACTGGTATATCCAATATGTGCTCACTACAATTTGTAATGTGTTTTTTGCTAATTTCCCCAGAAACAACAACAGTCTTGCAGCATCATTCACAGCCTTCGAGAGAGTCAGCAACAAGAGCTTAGTCGGTTCCTGAATCCTCCCAGCATTGAGACAACACAGCCCAGTGATGATATGAACCTCAATAATCAGGATAATGCACAACCAGAGGTATTCATTTTAATTATGTGTTCCAAAGATAAGCAGCTTTCTCTGTTAGAACAACACATGGTATTATTCACTTCTATGTATCTTTCAACTCAGGCCAATGATTTCCTTCTGTCTTCTCAGTGAGCAGAGGAAAGGATTGAAAGGACAATTTCCCCCCCCTAGGGTAGTGCTAAATAGTGCCACCTTTCCCAAAAAATTGTAATAATAAATAGTAGGATGAAACAAATTTAGCAACCCATGCTGCCATTCTGTTAAGGATATTGATCTTTTTCTATACACATTACAGTATTGCAATAGCTAAAGCATGGAATGTAATTTATTTTAGAACAACACCTTTGAAGTTTAACCAGCCTGTTAGTTTGACACAAGGCCACATCCCTAAATCTTTGAACAAATACACAAAATCTGAAGAATTACCGCTGCAACTGGGACTTTTAAGGCCAGTGAATATTGATTACAATAATATAAATTCAAAGCAAAATTTTATTTAACATCTTTAAAACATTTAAAAATGGGAAGCAAATATTGTCAAATATTCCTGATTGGGTAACCTAAACAAAAATGTTACCCTGTTGGTTCGACGCGTTTTGCAGAGTATATCCACTTCTTCAGGAACAGAAAAGACAGGACAGGAATATCTGATACATGCAGCACATAGGACCCACCTAGCAGGTGAGGATAGTCGGAACAGCAACTTTAGGGCTATTTTTTAATCCACAATTATTTCCAATATCAATATGTAGTTCAAAATAGCTATCTTCATATTTAACGTTTCTGTTTTAATCTCTGGATGTCCATGCATAAACTCTAATTTTTACTGGCCGTTCAAGAAAACATCTCATATGGCTTTATCTTTGTTGTTTTTACTAGATTTGAGCTAAACAACAAAGTTAAAGCCATATGAGATGTTTTCTTGAACGGCCAGTAAAAATTTGAGTTTGTGCATGGACAATGGAAATTCAAATGGAAACGCTGGTAAATATGAAGATAGCTCTTTTTGCTTCACATTTTCTTCAATATTTGCTTCACATTTTTTAAAGTTTTAATTGATGTCTGTTTTTAATGATGTTAAAAAAAATTTTGGATTGAATTTATATTATTGTAATCAATATTCATTGGCCTTAAAAGTACCAGTTGCATAGGTATTTCTTCAGATTTTGTGTATTTATTTTAGAACAAAAAAATGTAATAGGAGGTCTAAAATTTATATTTATTTTATAGAAGGAATTAGTTATTTTAAATGCTGTCTTTATTAAAAAACACACCTAACAATAAATGTCTCCAAACATCTAAATGTAGAACTTCCAAATTTTTGGTAGAAAATGAATTTCTTAAAGCTCTTCTAAAATCATCACTGAGCCTATTGTTGCTTGCACTCTACCATTCCATTCTTAAAATAAAGCATGTTTTGCTTCTCAGAAAAAAGAACACAGAATCAAAGGAAAAACAATCTAGTAAACTTTTTTTAGTCTGGATTTAGGTAGTTAGAAGAAGTCCTCAAGCAATTATTAATATCACTTCTGGTATATGCTAGAGGTTTGGAGATTGATCCCTAATGTCAACATTCAGTTGCTGAAAGCGGGGTTTTCTGCTTCAGCTTTCTAAATCCTGAATATTTTACTGAACACTATATATATAGTTTACACTTTTTTTAAAAAATCTAAAAGAAAAAATGTTTTGTTTTTGTTATCCTACTTTTATCACTACTAATTTCATCCAGCTTTTTAAAGCCACTTCCTATCCACATGCAATCAAACAGAATTAATACATTATTGTTTTTTTTTTTGTTTTGTTTTTTTTATTGTTTTTTACCTTTTTCCTAAAAAATACTATGATGAACTATGCCTCTGCATTATGTTACAGTACAGCTGCATGTAGTTTCCATCATATGTAACAGGATGTCCCCACGCCTTATTTGAAAGTGAGGATTTACTTCCTCTTTAACCTGGAAAGGAGACAAAACATTTTGAATGACTGAACCGCCTATATACACTGATTACCCATGATATCTACATCATGCATTTTACAGACTAGTTCATGAAAGACACAATAGGGGTTTGGTGATTCCCTGCCAATTACTCTCTAAAGATACCATTTGGCAATATATAATTTTCTTACACCTTACAAAACATGGTGAGTATGTTGCATTCTGAATTGAAAAATATTACTAATTGATTATACAAACACATGTTTGTTACTGTTTATTTGTAGACAAGTAGTCAGCAACAGCTTCTAAGCCCAACACTTTCTGACAGAGGAAGCTATAGACAAGATTCTATTGAAGCTGGTAAACGTCTAAGAAGATTTGGCCAGTGGCACCTACCATCAGGTAAACAGAAATGTGGAGATCTGTCCATATTTTTGTATAAAAAGTTGTTTTTTCCCATTGTTTTTTAGTAAGGTATTAAAATATACAATAATAGGTTATGATAAAAAATAACAAAATTTAGACTAACAATAAATATTCCATGGAAGGTCATAAATTTATCTTGTCTAAGCTACCCCTAAACAAAAAATTAAGTCTTTCAGGATCATATTGTACTTTCTGCTGCTAAGTGGGTCGGATTAGCTGACTCTTCTTCTAATGTTCCAATAATACTGTTTGTATGCCTAGTCAAGCAAGGTAAAAAAGAATAACAGCAATATACTAACAGCTAACTCTGGATAGTGGCTGCACAAACAGCAATAGCTGGGAGAACAGGTATTTAGTAGAATGAATATTAGGTTGTTTTTGTATTTGCAAACTACAATTTTTCTGTACAAAGACAATGCAATTAAGATTGGTTGTAGTTTAGTTTATTTAAATTAATCAAGATTGGGTTTAGGAATGTTTTTTAGTTCCTTTATTAAAAAGAAAAAAACAGAAATGTATTTAACTTTTTTTTAACAGACCAACATATTATCCAAACCACCTGACCTATACACACCATTACTTTTTTTTCCACAGCACCAAAACCTATAAGTCATTCTGTATCCTCTGTGAATTTGCGCTTTGGAGGTCGCTCTACTATGAAGTCTGTAGTGTGCAAAATGAATGCCATGTCCGATGCTGCTTCTTGTGGTTCAGAAGTCAAGAAATGGTGGACAAGGCAACTTACTGTAGAGAGTGATGAAAGTGGAGATGACCTACTTGATATGTAATAAGGACAATGCAAGAAAAACTCAAAACAGCACAGATAACCTTTTTAATGGAAACTAATGTGTACTTAATATTACTTGGTTGTCAGTCTAAAGGATGCTTTTGATAAAGTGAGCAGATCCTAATTCTGGTATTGAGTAATACTGAGTATAGAGTAAAATGCTGCATGACAATGATATGAGTAAAATGAAAAATCTTTTGGTTTTTATTTGCTGGGTTCTTTGCTAAAGCTGTCTGTACTGATATGCTGATAAAAACAATCAGTATATAAACATTCACAGCTATATCTACTGACTGTGCATGTTTGTGTACTAAGTATTCTTTTTTCAACATAATAATAGCAGTCGCTGGAAATATCCATTCCAGGTACTTAATCTTTCCTCCAAGATCAAACGGCAAAGGATAGTCTCCAGAGGGATTAAACTGCTCGTAGATACAGAGCATTTTTTAATCCAATAGTAAATAGCCTAATAAGGTGATGGTCATCTTGGGTCTAATGTTTTAAATGTGCTTTTCAAAGCAACCAATTAGCTTCCAACTGTCATTATAGTATAAGAAAATGACATACGTCTAAGTAGATAATATTTGCTGCAGAAAATTTTACTGTCACAAAATTTTTTGTACATACCAACCCCTTCATGTGTGAGGTTATTTTAGGAACACCACATATGACTTTACCAGCATATATTGAATGACCCAATATAATCTGTGTTTACAGTATATATGTCATTACATATCATTCTTTTACCATATCTGTCTTGCAAGTTATTCTCTTTAACTGGGACATACAGCCTTGTACAGTGGCCAAAAACCTGCCAGCATTGACTTTTGTAAATGTATTTTTAGTTTTATTGTTTCATGCTATTGAATAGCTCTTTATGTTATATTAACCTAGAAGTTAAAAAATATTTTTCACATAAAGTATCCAAAAGGTGATAGTACAAATCCCCAGTTAATGACAGTTATAATACTTGACCCATCTGCTTTCTCTAAAAGCCTTGGTAATTTCCTTGATAATGTTTAAAGGTATACGACAAATCAAAGAGAATACTATATAATTATTTAAGTAGTTTCTTATATAACATAGATAACACAAATGTCTTTATATATGTGTAAAAGTGAAAGATGACTATTCTGTTTATTATAATAAACAGCTGGATACAGCTGCAAGGAAATACTTATATTGTAAAATATAATGCTGTGTTGTCAAACATGCCATTTATTGAAGGAGTAAAAACTTACTACTTGGGTATTAAACAATGTGATACTATATGTGGTATCTATCAGTGCATACCATTGTTAAGCTGCTTCCATTGTCTCACACAATACATAAATTCAGATTGGGTGCATCTATTAATGTAGCCATAACTGGATGATAATAACTACAATCATAAAGGAATTATTACCCATCTGCTGGTGTTAGGAAACCATAAGGCTAGCCATAAATAGGAGACAGTTCACCCACAGTAACATATGATTGTCATAACACCACAATCTGCTGCATCATTGTTTATGACATCGCTGATGGCTGCAGTTATCTTTTTGTTTTGTTTTTTTTCGAAAAATAAAAAAAATGGACTGATCTAGGGCTTGTTATGTAGAGATTTTTATGAAAAGTGGTAATATTCTGTGTTCCCTGATTGCTTCTAGGTGTGCCAGCATTCTAAAGTCTAAAACTATTTAACCTGTACTGCATAGAGTTGGTGCTTGAATGCTTATTTCTATGTTTAAAATTCATATGGCCCAATATGGTTCCAAAAACATGCAGTTAGGTTAATTGGCTTACCCCCAAACTCCCTACATATGGCTATGCTAGGGGCATTAGATTGTGAGCCCCTTTGAGGGACAGCTAGTGACATGATTATGGACTTTGTAAAGTGCTGTGTAATATGTTGGCCCTATATAAATACTGTGTAATAATAATAATAATAATATGGTAAATGTCATACAGTAAGTACAATGTTAAAGCCAAAATCTTTTATGTTTAAATTTTTCATTCATAAGAGTGAGTATATCCCATCTGCCAAAATCCCTTCCCTTTTTTCAGTAAAATCAGCCATTTCTGGCAAATCAAGATAGTTGAAAACTCTAAACTCAAACAGCCATGAGGTGTTAGGGGTGATGACAGAAAAATGTGGGGTACCCAAAGAGGGTACTGTGAGATATAAGTATGTCACAATGTACAAGTGTGCTTTTTTTATTTGCCAATTATGGCTTTAAAAGGTCACTTTAAGATTAAGTTACACATGAAACCAATCTGAATTTCATAAAGGTGTTTAGGAGGTTCATGTAGCAAAGTAAATAATCACCTTCCAAGGGAATTGTGACTTCACTTAGTGAATGTGGCAAAAAAATTGCTTTGCATAGATTATCCAATCAGATGGAAAAAAAGTTATTAAAAATGAAAACATAATTTTTGTTTGCACATGACTGCTTGAAGTCATCTTCTTATTTAGCTTTATTGTTTGTTATTATACATCAGTAACATGCCCATCAGTCCATGCTGTACTTTGGTTTTGCTACTTGTTTTATACACATACCGAGGACAATTTCTGAAGGAGCCATTTAGGATAACTGCATGTTTTTGGATGCTTAGGGGAAAGCCAAAGACACATAGGAATTACATATAACTCCCTTGCAGTCAGTATCCTGGCAAGGATTTAAACCTGAGACCCCAGCAATTTAGAGGTGAGAGTGCTAGCACTTCATCCAGCAAACTTGGAACGGATTTCCTAAAAGTCATTTGCTACTTGTTAGCAAATGTTTTCAACCCTGGACCAGATCCATTCCAGGTTTGCTAGATCCCCCAGATTCATTGATGAAAGTGTATCCTCTCCAGTCTTGGATAGCTCTTATAAATCAGGTTCATTATGAGGAAGGTACAACTAAACTGAATATATCACACAAAGGTGAAGTAGAGATGATTGCATACATAGCAGTACTGGAAACACTAAGACAGTCTCAACTTTTTGAACCTACAATCTGAGGAGATATACTCCAATATATTATGACTAAAATGCTAAATATAACTAAAATAATGCAGATTTATTTCTAATTTAATAACTGTAATGTACATGGTGCACATTAAACAACAGTAAAATCTAAATATAATTGCAAGGAGGTAGGGCTTTTTTAAGATACACACAACTTCTAGAATTTTGGTATTTTCTGTATACACTGTATGGTGCATTTGCCATGGAGTGTACACTGCAGTAAGAATGGCACACTTGAAAGGTATGCCACAATATGCAAGTTTGCTTTGCATACTTGCATTTTGGGGTTTTGCCATATTTTGCATTTAATTACACCTTAATGCACCAAAAATATTTAAAAGCAGAATTTGAATATACAGAATCAGAATTTGCATGGAAGAAAACTTCTACCTATATTCTATATTTGACCAAAATGCAAGCACTGAAATGCTACATGTGGGAAATGCGCTTTATGCAGTTCCTGCAACTGCTTTGGCATTAGATCCTATCATGACCTTCCCTGTCACATTTTAACTTTGATGTGCTTGATGTTATAATACTAATCGAAATTACAATTATTAGAAATAAGATCCTTTGTGTTTTGCCCTGTTATGTAACATAACACAGTATTGCTAATGTTTGGGATTCATAGATTTATTGTTATATCATTTGCTTATTTTCTTTGATGGAAGAACTTTTGTCCAATAATTCTCTGGCATTACAATTTAGCATTATTCGTAAAGTTTTCACTATTGGGATTAAAGATGATATTTGAGAAGCAGAAAGTTCTGTGAATTTAATCTTGTCTCATAATCAGTCCAGTCATACTCAACAAATAAGTAAACAAAGCTGCCGAGTGCAGGATTAGTGAACCATATTGCTAAATATCTCTCTAAATAACAACGTTCATTAGTCTCCACTTCAGCTTAATGTCAGATAAATTGAGAGTTTGTTTCTTTTCCTAAATTAGTTTACAAGTTTAGCAAATTTAAGCCTTAGAAAAAAAAAAATGAAGCCTTAAAGGTACATTTTTTAAAGTGTATAGAAAGGAACTTAATGGTATGCAATGGGAATAAAAAAACTAATAAAATTACAAATGGTAATATTGAAATATTTTTACTTTTACTTACATTAGAGTTTTAGGTTGTTGATACATATGTGTGTTCCTTGGCTTTTCCCATTTGATAGAGTTTAAAAACAAGGAAAAAGCCAAGGCTAGGCGGACATCAGCTTAAGTCTAGAAGTGCTTTAACCTCCCCAGTGGTAACCCCCAGTGATCCTGAAAGTTGTAACCCCAAATCACACACGGGGTAGCTAGACCAATGTAAAACAATAGAAAATAGAGCCTTACCCGGTCCGCCCGCATCCTTCTTCGTGATCCCCGCTTCCTCCGGCCGGCGTCCTCCCCATTTGATGAGTCAGTGGGAGTTCCCAATGACGTTGGTACGTGTGGCCGTTGCGTCGGGGGCCTGTCAGGAAGTTCAAATCTATTTGTATAGCATTCAATACAAAATAACTGTATTGAATGCAATACAGTGGATTTATGTGTCTAAAAGCAGTACATTGGCTTTCATGAAAATGTATTTTACAGTATAATATAATAGTATGAGTAAATTATTTTTTAATTTATTTATTTTTTTTATTTTTTTCAATGTATTTAATTTATTATTTTGACATGATTTTGTGTTATAAACTTTATTATACTCATACTATTATATTATACTAAAATACATTATCATGAAAAACAATGTACCGCTTTTAGACATATAAATCCGGACAGAAATAAACCACCTAGGAGGTTAAATGATAAAATTATTTATTTATTGGTAGTGGCAATGATTAGGATTGGAGTTCAGATTTGGGTCTGTGACAAACTTGACTCACACATCACTCATTCTGTCTGACAATTAATTGGCTGAGCCATGTTATACTTGTCAATGAAAGGTAAAGCGCAGTTCAGGGAATCAGGCTGGCGAACTTTGAGGGTTGTCATTTCTGCTATCTGAATTGGCTGAAATGTTTGCTATATATTGTTTGCTTCTGTCATTGACTTCAATGGGATTCAAGTTCAGCTACGTATCAACTTGAATATTGGGGTACATTTGGGTGAACTGTCAGTGAACCAAAGATAAGCAAATTCAACCATTAATAGTGATGATAAGTTAGAACAGGATCCTAATAAAATCCTTATCCATTGTTCTGTACATGGTTAAATAAATATGAAAATCATAGTCTAGTTAAAGCCTTAATAATATTGTTTACAGGTATGCTTGCAAAAGAGCCTGCGTCCATGCAGAAATTGAGATAGTTGGCTTTCATTTTTTGACTTACTCTTTGGAACCTGCAGTTATTGGCTAAAGAAGGCATTTTTTTGTTTATAAACTTAAAAGAACAAAAGCTATCAGGCAATAAGTGCAATTACATTCAGAACCCTCGAGTTCTCCTATGGTATTATTTATTGCTGGCCCTTTCTGGCAGGCAAAGCTCTATTCCTTCCTGGTAATGTTGGCTGACCCTTCATCCTACTTATTTTTTGTTTGCCAGAGAAGTAGCCTATAAAATGAATTTGTGGGAGGTGGGAGGTAGCAGGCAACCTCTATACTAACAGGACATTTTGGAGCTTGGGCCATTACAATGCCCCAGGATTCAACCATAGATGACTGCTAAAGGGTTTGGGCAGGCACATATAGGTTTCTGCACTTTAAAGTTTTCCCTTACATAAAGTCCAACTCTGGCTCCTTTAACCCCAACCCTTCCTTCCACTCTGGTCCCCCAGTGGTATTTTATGCTCTTAATTTTTCTCACACCAAGTCTTTTGGTCAATCACACATAATTATATGCTAGGTCTTCAATCTTCTCTTAACGAGTGAGTCCAGGGCACTCTGCTCATGAAGCAAAGTTATGATGGTCTTTTGCTTTATCCTCTATGTTGAGTGGCTCTGGGTGTCATTAAACCTAGAAGACAAATGGGATCCTGCGTCCAAAAGGAGGTACAGAAGTACAGACAGTCTATGATTAAAGAAAAAGAAGAGGAGAGAAAAATACATTTAAGAAAAAAATTGCCCCAAATTAGACTTTACTAACATTATTATTAATGAAACTCAATTTACAAAAACACTTGCTTTTAGAAATTATGTAATTAGAATAAAGTGACTGAGAAATAATCATTTTTGTAAAGCCATACTGTTTACGTTCTGAAATGTTACGTGCACATTTTGTGTGGGGAGCCGACATAATGATATTAGGAGCATATAGGGGAGACCCCAAGTCCAGCTCCATAAACACTATATATAAGTAAACTTTAAATTATGAGAACTGTTCTGTTCAGCCCAACCAAACTTGAGGTTGGTAACCCAACAGAACATTTTGCACAAAGTTTGATCAGGCCAGCAGATTTTGATATAACAGAAGATAAAACCAGAAATATTTTTCAGCAAAAGTTTACTTATAGGCACTCATTAGACAGAAATAATTTTTCTATTAAAACATTTCTTTTATTTTTCGTTATGTAGATAATAGAATATATTTGAGCTTTAAATCTGTAAATAGAACTTTAAAATGTATTTGATATGTTTGTCTTTTACTGATTAAAAAAAATCTTTAACGGAACTTGAAAAACTGTGAGTAAATTTCCTGAAATGTATCTCTTTTTTTTGTTTTACTTTTGTATGTTTTGTTGGATTTTTTTGATGCTGTTGTAATTTTAAGCATTTAGCAGAATGTTATGTTTGTGCATCAGCCAGTTATGTAAAACCAGTGTTTGCTAATGCCTCCTCTCTGTTTCACCTTTTGGCCAAACAGTATTTTACTTGTCAAGTCATTGGTTTTCCTGTGTTTGTCTAGTTTGGAAATTAAATGACAAGATATTTACTTTAGTTTTATATTCCGTAAACATGTTGGGGGTCATTTACAGCAGGGGGCACAGTGTAAATAAAGGCGTCTAATTTTTCTCTTGAGTCTACCAGTATCACATATGACCACAGTTGTATCTGATACGACATCTGAGAAGTATTATTAACCTTTTATTGCTGCCAATGCATTGTGGAACCTCTAGGATAAAAGAAAAGTAGTCAGATAGACAAGGGTGAAAGGTTTGCCACAGCACACCTATCCTCCTACCCCAACCTCCCACACTTTTATCTGATGCCACAGCTGCACCCTTCCTACTACACATTGCACACACAATTTTCAACGTGAAAAATGATAACATGCTTGGGTATTGTTGGTTCTGTGGCAAAGAGTATAAAAAAAGACATATTTTTATTTACTGTGTTCCAGATGTTGGAAATGACACTCAGTGTATTTTCCTTTTGTACATGTAAATCAAACTTTTTTCAGTTGTATTAAAAAGCATAACAAAGTTGTATCTCAGGCAGTGTGGTTTTAAGGTTACTGATCATGTTGCCATGATTAGTATAATTTGTTGTTTCTGGTAAATGAAAGTGAATGTAATTCTTTCTACAATTAAGTAATTATTGCTAAACACTGTATTTCTTAAATGATCTACCAATAAATGAATAAATTACAAGGATTTGGACTATTTTTTTCTGGATTTGTTTTAGGAAATGCATAACTTTCATTCATTGGAGGGTACAAAACCTGTTTTAGACCATGATCTCTGGTTATACCTTCACCCACAGAAGAAAAACTACTTAGGGGAAGGAGCAGCCACTGTTGGTACCCAAAATACCTGAACCTGTGACCTCCAGTACTTAGCTCGATTGACATTTGGCTGCCCTGCTGGATGGGCAGGCTATGTAGTTGAATTCTAGGGGGGACACATATGACCAGCCAACTTGATGGACTTTCAAAGTGTTCCACATTTGACATCACCTTGGCTTTAGTTGGTGATTTCCTTATATTGAGTGATGGACCAGGATTATGGTTGAAGTGCTGGATGCAGTGAGTGGGGGTCTATTCCCCATGTTTTGTGTTGCTGTGTGTTGAAAAGTGGTTTTTATTCCATTTCTGCCCTTTACTTTCACTACCAATATTTGATTCCACTTTTCTTACTGTCTGGAGTAAAGGTTGGGGTGTAATATTAAAGCTCCAAGGTCCTATCAGTAAAGGGTGTTGCCACTGGGTTTGGAGTGGTATTTTGGGGACAAATGGCCTTTAAAACCTTCAAAGTGCATTGTACCCTTAAAGCAGAATTTTCATTAAAAAAAGGAAAAAATAAAAAGTAGCACTTGCCTATACTTTCAAAGAGCCCTTGATTTCTCTGCAATCGGATTCCAGTAGTAGCAGTGATGTCCTGGATTCCTTGTTGCTTCTGGTGTGGATGGGACAGCGGATACTGCCTTTGTCTTCCAGGTTCTTCTTCTCTGCATATGTCTGAGCACTTTTTTTAACATTTCAGGAAACTCCCTTATGGCCCATTTTCGATCTGGGCCATGCACAGAAGGAGCAACCCAAAGCCTCCATGTGCCATATGTATCCCAGGAGGTAAAGAGGAAAAAAAGCTATTAAAAAAAGATTTAAAAAAACAAACACATTTTTTAATTATATTTGCTGCCCTTTTATATAATGCTAAAAATGTGATGATAGGTCCGCTTTAAGGGTCAGGTAGTAACCACATTTTGGTAAGATTTACCCTGTGCAGCTTGCCACACTCTCTATGATAGGGAGAAATATGTGGTGAATTTCACCAACTGTCTGATAAATATAAAATATTTACATATAGATGTCATATTTACCTTACTAATAGGAATGTGAACTATTTTAAATACATACTTTATTACTGAACAAAATAAATGACTTTAACAAGATAATGTATAAAAAAAAGATACATTCCCTATCAAAGGATGTCTGCCTTGACAGTGGATCAAACATTCAATCCGAATGAATATCATGGAAGAAGTCAAGGTCACATATTAACTCTTGTGAGAGTAATATAGGCCGACGTTCCCATGTAGTTTAATAACTTAGCATTTGATGGATAAAAGGTTAGTATAAAGCATACCCCCTACACATAAACTGATCTCTAGATTACAATAGAAATTACCACCTTTGTATACTTATGTTCAGATGTGATAACTGAAAATAACTTCCATTAGCACTACAAAAACTCCTGCTGGTGCCAAATGAATTTCATTTGATACCAACCGAGAAAAATATTGGCATCTGGGCTGTTCTTTGTTCATGGCTATTTATAGTTAGCCTGAATCTCTGTTCTGTTGTTAGAAAGCGAAAATGCTTCCACTTACTCTCACCATCAATGTAGTCTGCCATCTTTAAACCAGCTTGCTTTTAAGATACTGTATATTGGTAAACTTGCTCCAGCATCCCCCATGCATATCCCCTGCAGGGCTAACATAAATGCATGTGTGACTCTTTGTATTTGGCTTTCAGGTAAATGTATTATATAATTCAGTCTTCAGTGGAAAAGCCCCTAGCCTATGGGTTTTATAGGCTATTATATTTCAATAAGTAGAATGTGTTTCCCACTGGCTTGGCTGAAGTGTTTGCACATAGAGTGGTATAGAAAAACATCTGTATTGCACAAAGAACTGGAGATCAATGTTTTTTTGTTGGCAAATGCAGTCAAAGCTAGAAGCACAGTATTTATATTAACATTGCACATTACTATTATGAAAGTTCCAGGAGACCATTCTTTATGATATGCATGTGCTGCACTAACATTGATACTTTTCCATATACACAATGCCTAATGTTTGCTAACAATAGCGGAGGTTCTCAGTAAAAGAGGAACAGATTAGCAACAAATTACACTTGTCAATAAGGAGAAGAAATTCTTAGTATTTAACTACAATAGTTGTTTGTATTATGATCTGACCTTAAGGAAGAAAGACAATGCTACTCTTTTATAAAATGTATTCCTAATAGAAACTTGTTCACTCATATTATTTATTATATTGCGAGACATCAGTTGATACATTATGATTTTGTGCTTATTATGTCCCAAAAAATAATTAAAATATGGGAGAAAAGAAAACTTTAGTAACCAGTAACTGCCCCAGTGTACAATGAGGGAAAAATGTACAAACTTTTACCAGAGGTTTTGTGTGTTCTTGGCAATATGGGAAAAGCACACAAAAACCAAAAGAATCTGTAAAATCCCAACAATCCTGAGATTTACATCCAATGATAAATTGGGAACAATGAATCTCTAACATTCTTCAAACTGGATTTTTTAGCTACACAATAAATACACTTGACATTAATCTGCTGCTTTGACAGGGAATAACCCTCACCACTTAAGTCTTCATGTTTTATTGTTAGTAAATGGTGTATAATACTGTAAAGAACATGTTAGACTGTAGTTTGATATTGAATTAATTTTCTTACAAAATCCTTGTATTTCCTTGTAAAATATAATTTTACAGTGTTGTCAGATTTCACTTGTGGCCAGAATGATATTACGACGGTATAACGAAAATGGGTGTTTATAATTTACAAACCATAATCCTAATAACATATTTTATTTACATACTTCAGTGGTTAAAGCTCTGCGTTGGAGGTTTTATTGATTGTGACAAACATTATTTACTAATGCATTTGCTGGCATACAAACTATATCATTAGGTTAATTACAGTACAAACTACAGGAACGCTTCAGCTTGCAAACAAGCCTACTTGTCATATGCAAAAAGGGGGCTTGTTTTGTGTGCCAAACAATTTTGCACCTGGTTCAAGAGAATGCTTCTAAACTGCTAAACAACTTGCTTGAATAGCATGTTTATTCAACTACATCTCACATGCACTTACGAGCAAATACAAAAAAAGTTTCAAAGTAAAACTCTGGGAACATCATTTTGTAGCACAGCAGGAATATCAAATGTGTGCTAATAAGAGGGTCATGTGACTACAAAAGTGACACACATTTATGTCTACATTGTTGTAGTACAATGGCAGCACATTGTTAAAGCTAAATTAGCTTTATTTATTCATTTACATAATATTTTTAGTGTAACAACAAAGTTACAGTGTTACGGTAGTTGATGAAATCACAAACATTTTACATTTATAAAATATCACTTGTTTTTGTTTTTTGTTTTCATCTTGCAACTTTATGATATTTGTAGCCACTTTTTTGGAAACACTTTGTAGGGAAGGGAGCAAACAATGTTGTTAGCAATTTAATATAGTTCAGGATATATAAAACATGTTTCTTCTGACTTGTTTACAGTATAACTAAAATGTATTTTAGCTTAGCAGTCCTGTGTTACCTGCATTTTTAGGCAAGCACAGAAGAAACCTGGTAATCTTGCTGGGAATTCAGTTTCCTTGCCACTTTTTCTAAATTAAACATACAACAAAAACAATATCTATCTTCTGGAAATTACACAACTCCAACCCCACCAAGCCATGATTATGAAAACATGGACAATTGTTTGTAGATCAGCCTTGCTAGCAACCATCGCTCTCTCCATAGTTACAGTGGAGGAGCTAGCATAGCCACCAATAGTCAGAAGGTTTACCAAGTGGATATATATTTGGTGGGGGGAGCCCAAGGTTTTTTTCCACAGGCGCCCACTGTTGGCTACAGCCGCCACTGACAGTAACAAAAGATTTTTTTAAAAGGTAGAGCTGGATAATTGTGGCCTAGGCCTCACAACAGGGTCATAAGGCTGGCAAGGATTTAGACCACTGTTAGTAGGTGCTCTTTGATTAACCAACCCCTACAGTTAAGGTAATGGGCACTCAATGGGTGGCATTTGGATTTGAACTAGTCAGTCTTAAGTCTCTGGACATGGTGCTCCATCTCATAGTGTGTTGGCTTGGCCTTCATGTAGTCTTGCCAGTCCTAGGCTTTACTTGTAGAGGCATCACAAGCAGAGTGAGGTGAGATGAGTTGCTGCAAAGGTCATCACTGGAATTAGCACAGCAGGGCTAGGAATGTGAGAGCAGGACTGAAACCGTGGTGATGCTGAAGACTAGATGGTTTGGGCCTAGTTCAGACAGTCAAGTCTGTTCAGATGGTCAAGTCTATGTAGCCAAAATCCACCACACTCTTTATATATTTTGGATGTTACATGACTTTTTATAACTTTTAGATTTAAGTATAGGTTTAATTGTGTAGTTTCTAAGCTTTTTTCCCACTATCACAATGCATTATCTTCAAAGTTTAATAAATTATCAAAACAAAGTCCAAAAAAAACCACTTCAAAAGCATAACCTTACTTTTCACAAACTCTTTCTCATCCATGTATTCCCAAATAAACCTTGAAAATCAAAATAGGATTTTCAGGAATGTGTTTGGTAAAAACGGACTAGCATGAGCACAGTGTAGCCAAATACATACATAGGCATCAAATACAAAAGACAAGTAAGGTTTCATATTAAAATGAAAATACAATGTTATATCTGAGAACCAATAGCAAAAAAAAAAATGTTCTTTCGCTGAACAGTTTGGTTGAGCCATATTATAGGAAAAAGAGATAAGGTAATGTTTATTATGCATTAAAAGTTACATTGAATTACACAGCTCAACAATAAAAAAATGTTTTTTCACTTGCCAGGGATTTTTCAATATATTTAGCGTATTTCAGGTCTGCTGAATCCAGAAATGACATCAGTTTCATTAAATTGGCTCTAGTTCTTGTAATACAGGAATCGGAATAGACGATTTTAGAACAAATGTTAACACAGCGTATTAATATCAATCTTTATTTACACCAATGTTTTGCATTTTTTATATTAAATGTAGCATTATTTTCATGAAACTTTCATTTGCCTTCTTTTTATTCATACATTTTTTTTACAGAAATATGAGTTCTTCAAGAATAAGTTGTTTAAATGATTCTAATGTATTTTGCTACATTTCTAGTGAATAATCTCAGCAAAAACAGAGAAGAAACATACAGAATTTGTGAAACAAGCATATCTAGCATAATTTAGTATTAAACTGGTAGACTGAGATAAGTACTGGGTTCCCCATATGGTATGCAAAACTTGTGTAGAGCGTCTACCTCACGGGAAAAAATGGAAAACTGAAAAGTTTGAAATGTGGTGTACCTATGCCCAAAAATCAGCATAATGATTGTTATTTTTGTGCTGTGAATATAAAAGGTTTCAATCATTACAAGAAAAACAAGTGGGAGTGCTGATGTTCCCATACCAGTGTTCAGTACACTCCCTGATATTCCTGTATCCAACATGGAGGGTATACAGGGTTTGGAGTGTAATCCAGGAGTTAGCAGTGGAAGTGAATATGAAGGAAGTGTTTCATCAAACCAGCAGTTCTCCCAAGAAGAGCTCAATGATTTATTACGTGACCTAAGTCTGTAAAACAAGCAACTGAACTTTTAGCATCCAGGCTAAAAGAAAAGAACTGTCTGAGACCGGAAGTTAAAATAACGGTTTATAGGACAAGAAAGGTGACACTCCTACCATATTTCAGTGAAGATGGAGACTTTGTGTACCGTTGTAACATCCCTGGACTACTAGCCCATATGGAAGTACCAGAATACTGAGCAGAAGACTGGCGGCTTTTCATAGACAGCTCCACTCGAAGTTTGAAATCTGTTTTACTGCATAATGGCAACTGCTATGCATCAATTCCAATTGGTCACTCAACAAAACCTAAAGAAGAATATGAAAATATCAAAATGCTCTTACAAAAGCTTTGCTATCATGAACACCAATGGTCCATATTTGTTGATTTAAAAATGGTGAACTTCCTACTTGGACAGCAAAGTGGATACACAAAGTACCCATGTTTCATCTGCCTGTGGGATAGAAGAGCAAAGCAGGATCACTGGAAAAAAGTGACATGGCCTCCAAGGGAAAACATGAAAAAAGGTGCAGCAAACATCATTAACGAGCCGATGGTTGACCAAGAAAAAATCATTTTCCCTCCACTACATATAAATGAAGCAATTTGTTAGAGCTCTGAACAAGAATGGTGATTGTAGATTCTAGATTCTTCCCTGGATTAAGTACTGAAAAATTAAAAGCAGAATCTTTGATGGACCCGATTCAGAAATCGATAAATGATTCAAATTTCACATGAGTTACTTGACTGATACTGAAGCTTCTGCCTGGCACAGCTATGTCATGGTGGTCAGGAACTTCTTGGGTAAGAAAGCACAAAATTATAAAGAACTGGTACAAAACTTGCTCTTAAATTTTAAAAATTTGGGTGCTACTATGAGCATAAAGGTACACTATCTCCATAGCCATTTGCAAACACTTCAAGAAAACCTTGGCAATTTCAGTGAGGAACAAGGGGAGAGGTTCCATCAAGATATAAAGGTGATGGAAGAAAGG
>NC_092858.1:61403135-61429018 GCF_032062135.1 Pyxicephalus adspersus
TCGTTCGTTTACCAACGATAAAAATTGGAAGTGTGTACGTAGCTTAAGGCTTCAAGGTTTACTTCTGTTTTTCCAGACACATCATTCTTTGCACAACAGAGGGTGTCCTTTTATTAAACCTCTAGATAATAAAAATATAAATGTCCTACCATCTAACATTTACATGTTACTTGCATGTGTGAACCTTTCTTTTATTCATTCATTTTATTCAACGATTTACGAGAGTTAAAAAAAAAACATACATATATGCACATAGGTACACAGTATAAGGTTTTCTGGCACCTCAGTGCTGTATGAGTATGAGGCATGGCATCAGGTGTTGATGGGTATATTAATGATTCACTCATCCATGGTCATACTATAAGCAATCGCCATACAATCATATCCCCGGGCCACTAATAAAAAAAAACTTAACTTAACCCTAAAATTACCCTCTCATTAAGCAGAACCCATGGATACTCATTGGAGTTACAACACCTCTGCACTTACTGCATGTCGAGTTGTCCATGTGTGGCTAAGTGCACAGTTAGAAGAAAAGGGGTGACATGCAGAAGATGAGCTTTTCTTGTAGAACAGATATACAGAACCTCTTCTGCCTTAAAAGTCTACCTACTAACAACTTTCTGAAAAATGTCTCCTGCTTTAACAATGTCTTATACTTACCCCCTGCAATAATATCTTACAGTACGAAAAGTGAGATTAAACATCGCCAAGAAACCACCACTAAAACTATTTACCCTGATGGAAAAAAAATCTTTATAAAGCTTTATTTTTCTAGTAAGATTGACATTACAATAAAAAAAAATGTGGGTGCAATTTTGTTGGTTTAAAACATGAAATGTTTCAGAACTCCCCTGCACGTCTCAAATATTGCATTTCATAAAAGGATGCCACTAACCCATATTTAGTGTATGTATGTATGTATACAGAATCAGAACAGAAACAAATTCAGATTTCAATAAATTGAATAGGGCCATTAGTGAACAAACTTGAGGATTATTTGTGTTAGCCTTTGACGTTTTAAATCTTTGCCATTACTTAATCAAACATGTCTGGCTTATACTAAATTATGATGAACAAAAGTGATGGAAACGGTTGGTAAACATTACTATGCATATAAAATTACTATGCATATAAAAACTACAAAAGGGGTTATGGTTATATAAAAGTATAACTAATCCCATAGGGAGTTACACCATTGGCAAATTGCCCTAAATTCACTTAGATAAAAATATGAACAAATATGAACAAAACGTTTAAGACTATAAAACAAAAGATAGAAAATAGAACCAAAGCCTGTGTACATTAGAAAATACAGTTACATTATTAAAACATTAATATTATACCCAAAGGTTTCCAAGGCTCCAAATCTGCCTTTATAATTTATAAATTTAGCTGTACTTCTAAGCCTGGCAAAGGGAGGTGATAAACCAAAACTTAAGGACAAGTGAAAAAACCTTTAGACTAAATGCATTCCAATATTTTAACAAAGGGATAAACAGAAAGCAATTCTAGTTCATCTGTTCAGCTGTAGGGCTGAAAAGCTCTCCAAGGCTGGAGAGGATAACTGTATATTCTTTGCTACAGCAAACAGCAAATATCAGACACACATTCAAGTTTCAGACAGTTGAATGTTTTTTTTTAAACATTGAAATTCATTTTAAAATGATGCACTGATAAATTATTAGTTTTCTGATTTGTATTCTGATTTGTACTTTTATACATGGATTTAAAGACTTGAGTTAAATACATTCTTGTTATGTTGCACTGATATGCATTGTTGAGCAAAAGTTAAAATCATTATTCAGGAAAAAGTACAGATAAACAAATAATAACAAAAGTAAACTGTTCATGCTGGGGAACTTGGTAATTTTTTTCTCCGAAGGCTAGTGTGTATGTTGCTCCTCCAAATGGTTTTCACGGAGCTTGATGGTGGAATGAGGCAAGGAAGCTGTATCCACTTTATCTTGAACATATTTGTTAAGACATAAGCAGCTTGCGGTTCATTATGCTGATTGTGTTTTCAAGGGTCGCATGTAACAATGCAATGCCCCGTTTGTTTGATAGAATGCCAAATGTGCATTACACAGAGAAGTGGTTCAGGAGCCAACAGTTGATATTATACAGGACTAGCAGGACTTTCTACATGCCTGTTTGAAGTTATCTCCATAAATTTATTTTGTTTAAATAATATTGTGATATATTAAAAAATGTTTATTAATTTTCTGTAAAGACTTATATATGATACACAATTTGTAGAACAGAAAGCAACTTTGATGAAGAAGTAAGATCATCCCATGTGGACCCAGAAAGTGAAAATAAGTGGAACGGTCCATTAAGCCTCAAGGGGTAATGGTCCATTAAGAGATCAAGGGGAGCTGGTCTTCTGATATCTCAGCAAGTTTGGTAGCCCTTTTTTCATCCTTCTACTCAAGTTTATTGTAAAGAAGATAAAGATTTGGCTCTAAACACATTCATGGAGCAGAGGTGATCAAAACAAAGACAAATATACCAGTTCATAGTGCCAATGGTACTACTGTAAGGAACAGGTTTTCAAGAAAAGCATAGTAGTTATAGGACATGACCCACTTAATCTCATTACGCCTTATCTGTCAGATGCCCCACCACAGCCTTCACATCACAATACTCCCTTTTCCATCTAGAGTTATTCCCCAATCAACTTAACCCCCCCCCCAGATCTATCTCTATAACAGCAATCATCACACTTTTCTGTCCATGTTCACCCATGGCTTCCTGCTCCACGAAAGAAACGACCCCCAGTTATCTTTTTATGTTTCCTTGTCAGCCACAATCATAAAACCTGCTTGAGGCTCCAACAAAGCTCATAGGAAAAGTTTTTCGCTCATTTAAAGTAATCCACCTATTAGGTTCTGACTACTCTCATGATTTGAGTTAACGTCACCCATAAACACAAAATTTTTATATGTTGTGATTTTAAAAAAGCTAAATGGGGGCTACGTAGTTTTCCCCACCTTTCTACGTCCAGGCTACTCACCATATACTGCTACTCATGGAAAAATATTCTTTCTTCATCATGTAATAATTCTTCTTCAAGTTTTTTTTCCCAGAGCTTTTGTCACTCCCTCCAGGGCCTTTCATATAGGCATGATTGAGGACAACTTCTGCAAAAAATGCCCCCCCCGGGGCAGACCTTTTTCACTGTCTTTGGGAATGTCTGGTAATCAAAACCTTCTAGAAACAAGTGGGGCGGGTTTCCCCGGGCAAATTACTCACCACAAACTACACAAAACAAGAATTCCTGGATGCATGTATTCTTTGACACCTGGGAGAGCTTCATCGATACATTGAACCCTACCACCAAACAAAAAGTACACCACTGTTTCCAGCAGACTTCCTAGTATTTGTCATGTTTAATAGAAGGTGACCCCCCTATCCATAGTATTCTGGGGTAGATAGAATCACTCCTACCTTGCTAACTTGTTAGGCTGGCCCCACCAGTTGGGTATTTCTCCTACCCATTTACAAGTAATTTTAACACTACCAACCCCTTACCACCACATGGAAAAAGATTTTTTATCTTTAGTCTCCATCTCCTTCCAGCCATGCTTGCTCAAATGTTGTTGTTCCTCACTTTGTACTGTGAACACAAGGTATGTACCCACAAGCTGCTCTCAAAATCACTGTTCTCCTGTTCTCATTTCTTTTCTATTTATGTCATCAGGTTTCTGAACACAAGAAAAACCTTTTGTTCTCAATTTTCTTTCTTTCTTATGTTACCAAGTATACAGTTTTCCATTGCTCCTGTTGTAACCACCAAAAAAAGTGATTAGTGCTATGAAAATTCAGTATTCAATTATTCAATTCAATAATAAACAGTTGCCTTCCGACCCACACAATTTCATAAAGAAAGTGTTCACATACTCAATCTTACTTTGTTTACCATACAGTAATTAGAGTGAGGAGAATTTACTTACTGGAAATGGTTGAAAAAAATACACGTACACATCAAAATAGAAAAGTAAAAACTAAATTCTGTCTACAATAGTCAGCTGCAGTAACCTTATCTTCCACAAGATGTCCTCAGACTTCCCAGTTTGATGACATCAAAGACATTAACAAAATCAGTGTTTCTCAACCTTTTTAACAAGGAGCAGCCCTTCAAATAACTTTCAGGTTTTCAGGGAACCCCTGCAATGATTACTATGTTTACAGCTCACAGTGTGTTAGTGTGGTGGTCAGTGGGAAGAATCCCTCCTACATTGCTGGCCATTGGGAAGAATATGACCCTTACAGATAGCCAAAAAGATTATTGGTGTCACTTAAACTAACCTGAGAGTCACAAACTGATCTGTAACTGAACTGTTTAGGGAACCCCTAGCAACTTCTGAAGGAACCCTGGTTGGGAAACACAGAACTAAATTATTGTTAGTGCATTTTGCAGTGTGAACACCTACATTGGCATCCATACCACTTATGAAACCATTTTTGAACATCATTATTCATCAGTGGTATACACAGACTAACCCAATATTTACTAATTGAATGTGTTGTTGTTTTTTCACACATGACTTACCTAGACATGTTGAACCCATAGCCTAAAGTGCCCAACAAGCCAAAATATATTGAAATCAACATTCATTTGAACCAGGAACTAAGAATACAGTGTTACATATTACCAAGTCATCAATCTTGGTGAATGTAGAAAATCAGAGATAATAGAAATTTGTCTATTTTGTAAGAAAGGGTTACCTTGATACCAATGGGTTCATGTCAATTGGAGCTTTAGGCAGGTAGAATGTGTGGTTTTATCTCTAGGGATAATCCGAAATCTAGTGAATGTCAAGCAGGTTGGGTTGGATAGTTACCTACATTGTCATGGTTGGTGGAGGTAATTTTGATTAAATAAATTTGCTCTATACTATACGTATATATGGCTATTGATAAAATGTAAGTGGTGTCTTCATGTTTTATGATTATTCAGTGCCACCATAGAAGGATAATAGTACAAATGTGCATGTCCACATCTGAAAGGACTGATATTGTTAGTTAAGTCATACTATTTGGGAGCACTGTGGTATACTTCATGAAATTTTTAAATATCCACATTTGCAGAGGTGTGTATGTTGGCATCGTGAGAGATTGGTTACAGCTGTAATGTGGTGTGCCAAATGGCACTAAGTACTGTTTTGCACAGCAGCAATATATGCTACCAATGAGTTTAGTCTTCTTGGAAGGTTTCAGAAGAAGCAGATTTCAGGAAAGTGGTTTATTTTGTTAGTATTCCAAATACCAGTATGGCCTTTTTTCACCCTGCCTAATATTATTTTAAATCTGCACCTCAATATCAAATTTTCATTTACTTAGTTGCCTTTTTCTTTCATTTACTGCGTAAGCCATATTTTGGGGTTGACTTAACAGTTTAAAAAATCACTAGCTGTCAATTGTTTTTCCGGGTTTCAGCTGCTTCTACAGGTATATATTGTTCACACAGTTTTCTCTCTTTGTCATTGCTTGTCATATATTTTACTGGATTTGTTTTTCTTTCCTACATCTGTGTTTTTCTTAAACACCCCTTTCCAAACAGGTGAGTGTATGTCAGCTGACAGCATAAACATACCTCCAAACCGCAATCTAATATGGGTATTTTTAATTCACCCCTCTTTTTTAAACTTTACGGTGTTAGCTGGGATTACGGTGCTATCAAACTGTCATCTTCTATAGTTATAGACCCAAATCACATCCCCATTGTAGATTAGCCATCTTTCTTGCTGTATCTTTTTCAGCATGTTTGACAATGACCTTTAGGCCATTATGAAGAGTACAGGCTGAAACGGGAGCTTTGGGTGAACAGTGGTCAAATAGAATGAGCTATGTTTGAACCAATTTATTTTGAACAACAATAGCCTTTCAATACTTGCCTACCTGTGTCTTTTTACTTTCTTTTGACCAAAGAAATGTTTATATTTTTGCTATGTAACAAAGAAGGCTTTCTTTTGGCAATGTTATCTGGCAAAAATAGTACTTTTAGTACTCGCTGAGAAAACATTTTCCTAGTGTTCATTAGAGGGCACAGCTTTGGATCATCACTTACTAATGATGTGTAGGCTGCCACATGCAGAAGTATGATGTTAGGTACAACAAAAATCTACAACCACAAACAGGCAATCTGACCTACATACACTCAATTGAAATACATCCTATTTGTCCTTACTACTTACAAAGTTAAAAAATGATAGAATGTAAGGAAGCCTAATTAGGGTGGAACAAGGCAACAAAAGCCAATATCTTCATTCAAGCGGAAAATTTATACAACCTTAGACAGAAAAATCTTAGCACTTTCGGATTGTTAGCAGTGAAATGTACCAAAAATCTTTGAAAGACAGATTTTGCTGAATTAAGGTGTATACAAGCAGCAACAAGACCAGTGTATGCAGAAACCAGACCTAAAGCTGACAGCTGCTAACATCCCAAACTGAAGAAAAGCCAGAACACTGGGACACAAAGTACGAGCCAAATACTCCTAGTGAATGAATGCATGCAAAATAAGACTTCTTTCTATGATAATCGTATGATCTTATGATAAATCTTACAAGCCAATCTTACATAAGCATGAGGTGGATGATCATATTTGATAGCTCCTGTCTCCTGGTACTTGGATTTTAACAGGCAAGCCTCCTGTGGTTGTGAAGCAGGGTTGTAAACAGGTTTTTGAGATGATAGGTCTTCACCAAACAGTGAGCTCCAAAAGATAAACCACTGGCAGATAACTGACATCTACATATTATGACTAATCTGGGGGCTACTCGGGAGCCACCAGGATCACTAGAATGCATTGACTTCAATCTGGTGTAGTCTGCTGTATGTAATTTGCAACCCTTTTTTTCTTTGTTTCAATTGTTTCTATTGTGATTTTCATTTTTACAACATTCAAATTGCAAAATATATATACATATATTGCAGCATAACAAAATGTAACTTTAAAAGGGGGAAATAAAGAGGAAGAGGTAATATATATACATATAATATATGGTTTATAAGATACAATTCTCTTTGGAATTAACATTAGCAAACATCTAGATCTATTGAACTAGAACGTGGACTAAAACCATGGTAGGTGATCTAAGAATATTATATTTAGCAGTGCTTCATTTGGCTCATGTTCTGCTCAGCCACATTAGGGACATATATTTTTCAAACTTTGAATATAGACCTTTATGTGGGTTATAAGAAAAGAACACAGGTAAAGAAAACACAATTAGCCCTAACATTCTGGGTGAGGGGATAGATGGGGTATGAACAGGGATACTGGATGGGAGTATGTTGGGAGGTTTATACAGTTATGGTGAGGTGGGAGGTGAATCCGCACTCCCAATGCCAAGTAGTTTTGTTGTTGGTTATAGCCATAGTGTTTGGTGTTGGGATGATTCCTTGAACCAATCCCAAGCAATCCACATAATTTTATATTTTTCCATCTGATCCTCGTCCTCAGTGACAAGTTGCTTTATATGATGGATCTTTTACAGCTCCAATAGACAGTCATGGTGGGATTTATATGAAGGAGAACAGAGAAAGCTGGGGTTTGTTGGCAAATATTCAAACATGTATTTAAATATCATACAATGTTACAATCATGGGTAGGATGAAACAATATTCGTATATCCTTTTACAGCATGTTACATAAAATGTAAATAGGCACATCCCAGTTCAATTCTTCTGGGAGATAGTGCCTGATTACTATACAAAGACCTAAAATACTGGATCAACTAACTATGCATTCTAGTGGATAATGCAGAGCCTTGCTATAAACATGTGGCTCAGCCAACACTTTTCCTCCACCGGATCATAAGGGCCTTGTTTTATATATGCCAAGTCATTTTTTTCTTTCAAAAAGCCCTAGCAAAAAGAGAAAACCTCCAAACCTAAAACCTAAAATTATATTTATTATTCTGCATAATGCCTAACTCTTTGCAGTTTTTCTAAACAATTCATTTTGGCAATCTTTTGCTTAGTTTTTTTTTTTTTACATGGGAATTATAGCACCTCCTGTTGTCTGAAAATGTTAAGCCTCCTAACTTCTTATTTAGCAACAACAATGTTAGCCTACCAACTTTAGATAGTCTATTAGGTTTATCAAATAGACAGTCAACATCCAAACAAAGGATTTCATGCAGCAAGTTGACAATGCTGCTGCTAACTAGGATTCAATGGTTAAAGGTTACTAGCCTACAACAGCAAGTTTTTAAATTAAGTTGTAACATTTCACATCAGAGCAAAAAGATTGCCGCAAGGGAATCTGCACTGGCATTCTGCAGAAACTTGAGGTGGTCTTTCAAAAAGTCATGACAGAACCTGGATCTTGCAGTATGATTCTAAAACAAAAAAATAAAGTCAATGCACTGGAAACACCTTCATCACCAATAATCAAAAAAGTGCAACAAAGCAAGTCTAAATTCTGAGTTCCAGAAGGCACAAAAAAACATCAGTTACCTTGAAACAACTGACAGAAACGGATCAGCTCTATGCTGACCAATGGAAATTAGGACTGCATTGCTGCTTAATTGGGAATGAACAGTATATTGAAGGTGACAAATATTAGAATTCTCATATAAATAAATAAAGAAAAGGATTTGATTTAATAGACATATCTCATATATACATTTAGGTGTAATCTGCTATATTTATTCTGAGAGATAAAATGTACTATATATTATGACCCTTCTGAGCACTTAACTCTACTTATGGTGGAGCAAACCAGTGCAAACCTGGATAATCTGATGCCTTTCTAACTGTAATCAGTCAAGTTTTTAATGAGCCTAACCACAGTGCTACCTCTGAAGCTAAGTTGCACAGTAGGCGGCAGGGTATACACTCGTTTGCTGAATACACTGCTGAATTCTGATGATGAATTGCAGATACCACTTGGAATCCAACAATACAAAAATTAAATTCTACTGAGATTGTTCTGAATAAGTAAAAGACAAATTTCCCAGACTTTCATTTGGTATCTGAATTGATCAGAGACTTACTGAAAGGAGAAATAGAGTCTAGGAATGTTCAGAAATAATGCAGGCATGCATTTTTCTTTAAAGCAGTCAGCACCAAAGCTTACATACTTTTGCAGGTTGATGCCATAAGAAAATTTGTTTCCATTCATGAGGAGAGACAGTATTCTGAAAGACCATATTAAATATGTAAATATTATACAGGTATTTGTAAAAACAAATTAACCTATTTTGCACCAGATGTTAAAGTGTCTGAACAAAAAAACTCCATTACTTGCAATCTGACTGGTAATTTAAAAAAAAAAAGGTTTGTTTAAAACTGTCTTATTTTGCCATTTCAGACAACTCATAACTCATTCTTAGAGTCGTCACAATTTTTGACTAGAGGTTACAAGCATTAAAAAAATGTCAGATTAATTCAGGTCAGATAGGTCGAAAAAATTCAACTAGAATCAGAAATGTGATATTAAAAAAAAAAAGTTTAAATGGCCTAGATTTGGAACTTATAATTTATTTGTTGGCGCAGTCATATACTATACTTGTCAATGTCAAGTAAAATCTTTTGACAAAAATAAATTAAAAAAAATAACAAAAACTCTCTGGAGTCCCTCTAATATTAAAATCAGACCCATTCATAGGCTTGGGTCCTTCCTGGATAGAAAATATAAGGCAGCAAGCATGTGTATTCTCCCTCCTGGCCATTAAAGATCTTCTGGAACCTGTCTTGCCAATGAATGATGGGGGTAAAAAGTGTGTAGTCATCTTCCTTTTGGCAAAACTAGACTACCAGCCCCCTGCCTACGCCTAATAGTGGGGAAGGGCCTCATCCTCACTGAATAGCTAGCTAAACATTCTACCTTAACTTCCTATTTAAACCAGGTTTTGTATTTCCTTTTCACCAGATTATTGTGCAAAGATACCACTACTTTGACAAATATTTTCTTCCCTACTGCTACCTCTGTACCAACTCTAGGACAATTTATTGACCACTTTTCACTACCTTACTTCAAACTCTAAACCTTTGGCTAAGAATGTGTATATGAAGCCTGGCATGTTAACTATCACAAACTTGTTTGATGTTTCATCTACTGGATTTCAATGATGACATACTTAATGAAAATTGATTTTTCATTTGCATACTCTTTGGGGTTTACCATTGCTTCCATCCTTCTGGTTAAAAATTTTCAGAAATGAAAACTAGAGGCGATCGGATAGTTCCAACTGGAGTTGACTCCAACTCTAATTTCAGCTCCTGAGGTCAGAACCTGGAATTTAAGCAATATGAATTTGACTCTGGATTTGGATATCCTGCAAGTGGAGCCAAGGACAGATGGCCTCACTGGTACACCTGACTCTGTCTATAAAAGACAGTACACAGCTAGACAAGGCACAATTTTCTGTTAGACAGGGACAGAGCTTAGAACCAGCTAATAGGGGGAAATGAGAGTGTACAAAAAAGATGGAGGGCAGACAATGCTTGCCATTCTACTACTAGTTAGGACAGAACTTGGAGCTAATAGGGAGTTAAACAAGAAAAATCACAACTGTTTCCAGTTACATACAGGGAATTGGTTCCTATTTTTGCAAATAACATTTGGTATTTTCTCATATTGTGTGTGTAAATGTGTTGACTTAAACTGTGCTAGTTTTAAAATGTCTTTATCAAGTTAAAATAAGACTGGTAAGGAAGTAGCCACTAGTGAATCCTAAAATTAAAGAATCTGTTTGGGTCTGGATCAAGGCAGCTGAAGGGAGGGCACCAGCACCATTAATCAGCACACCACCAGTGGTAGCAGCCAGAAACGCACCCTGTTATACAGGTGTTCACAGTGTAGCAAGAGACATATTCCTTCCAGCAAAGCCTGAATTTCCGTGGACTGTTTTAATAATCATCCCAGTCACAATAGGGAGATAAAGACAGTGAACCTAATGCAATACCCTGGAGCCAGGTATCTCTGCTTTCTCCGCAACCCTCCGGAATAACCATTCTTTTTGAGGGCACAGCTTCTCAAATGCTTTTTCTTTTCATAGACAGTATTTCTGAGATAAATAAGGACAAGTAGTTTGTGTGAATCCTGGAAAACAAGAGTTGCGGATGTAGCAGTGCTGTATGATAATATATACCGGTATGCAGGTGGTGCTTGAAAGGGTCTGATAGACTCCATTTTGTGGCCTAAGACACTCCATTTTGTTTCAGTATTTAATCATGAGAACTGAATATATTCCTTGGTTATTTAGACTATATATGTAGACGTGAGAGATCTGAGAGGAATAGAGCCAAGAAACTTGCAGATTCTTTCAGTGCTGATGGCAAAAATGGATTTGCTGCTGGTTGCAGTAGTGGTGGTGATAATGGTGGCAGTGTATTACAAAAACGGATCTAAAAAAAAGTAGGTAGACAAGTATTAGTAGGTGTCAAATTTTTGGCATTGAGTCAGGCAATGGTGTGTTGGACAAGATATTGGTGGTGGGGATAAATGAGAAAGGTACTCCGTGACATCCATCTAAAAAAGTTCTGGATGGAAGGGCTTCTCATGACATGGTTTCTTCCCATTGAAACTTTAAATATTTACTGACTCTTACACGGCCATAAGAGCCAGGTGTCCCTTGTATGGGATTTTTTTTAACAATCCTGATTATGTATTTTTGTTGTGTGCACTGGGTAAACAAAAGGCAAATAGGCACACATTATTCAATGCTATTTAACCACTAACTGCACAGTTAAAGGTACACTGATCAGAAAACTGTGTTCAGACTACCCCCATGCTGCTCAAGGTTCCTAAAATTGGCTAAATAAACCACTCCTAGTGATTTTTCACAAAACGTAGCATTTTAAACCTTTTAAAAAATTCTGACACAGAATTCTGCACTGTATGACTGGAACCAGTCAGACTTGAAATGTTTCCATTATGAGCACTTGAAAACTATTTCTCTATTGGTATATAACATTTTTACAATCATTCCCCATTATCTTAGGATGTATAATGCAGGTGTAATAATTCTAATGAATATCAGAACATATTTAAACAGAAAAGAAAATGTATATTTTAAATACGCCTTGAAGTCATTTAGTATTTTCTGTCTGCTTATGAACGAAACTGTAATGCATTTTAAGTTAAAAATCATCCTTTTTGTGGTGACACAACTGGAAAAACTTCCTGAAGCATTCAGTCCTACTGAGATGATTACACATTACAGCAGTGAACTGTAATTATCTGTGGAGCAAAATAAATCTGTTAAGTGCTTTTATTAAAGGTATTTGAGACACTTTTAACATGTCAAGATGACAGCTCCAAAAATAGATGTTTTAACCAAAGTAAGTTGAAAAAGTATCATGCCAAGCCTGTGCTTTTGTCTGTACAGATACTTGACCTTTGTTTCTGATCCAAGCAAAAATTCTGCAACATGTTACCTTGTCTGTGTGGCCATTATTTACATTTTGGTATATCCTAGCTTTATAACCATACAAGGAATAAAACTATGTCTAACCATTATATTCAATAATAATTTATTTTTGGGGAACATTCTGTATAAATCACAAGTGAATACCAGGAAATTCTCTGACATTTGAACAAAGACTGTGACTAATATATTTTCCTGCACAGTCCCCAGGTTGCTGTATATTTCCTATTAGGCAGAGTGGAATAAGGACAGCAGCTTTAATACTTCCATCGGCTAGAATTCTGAAGTGGGGAGCTGGTGGTAAAAAGAATAAAGCCAGGGGATGGTGGTTTCCCTCCCTTTGGTCACATAAATCCTGTATACCAAATACAGTAGATTTTTCAGTATAAAAAGAGCCCTTTACATTGTGCATTTGTGGCCGGCATGTTGACCTTATTGCCAGAGCCGCGGACCATGTCCCCCATACGGATTGGAGGCTCAGGGAAGTGGACGGGTTGTCTCTGAACACAGGTCTGAGCCTGCGATGGGAGAGTGGGTGGGTTCTGCCATCATGACGTCAACAACAAAGTTTCTTCCCCTTTGAGTGACACCAAGCTCCCCGCGCATGCGCAGTTAGGAGCCAGTAATTTAGGTGGTCTATGGGTCCGAAAAGGTTGGCGACCACTGCACTACATCGCACTCTTGCAATGGTGTGCAAACCTTGATGTCATGGAAAAAAACACCACATCAAATAAAGCATACCATGGACACGATCTTAGGGACTCACACTCACACATGTGACACATTACCCACAGTGCCATAGTTACAATGTCTTTTTTCAGCTTTCCAAGTTGTGGGACTTAATTTGACATAAAAACTAGAACTGCACACTACCACTGATTTAAAATCTATGCAAAATTGAAGAATAATGTTTACAAATATGTCATCTAATGAACTATGTCACAGTCAGAAATGCTTGAGATGTCTTTCAAACTGTAGGACTTTATTTGACAAAAAATTTGTTTGAAAAAAAACAGACACCCACATTGCAGCTGATATAAAAATCATAATTGTGTGTACAAACTAGGCATTTAGCTTTAAAATCCTAAAGGACAAGTCATGAGAAGGGAAGAATATCCTCAATAACACAACTAATTTCACTGTGTCATTATCTAACTAAACTAAATTTAAACCAAAATAGGAAAGCCATGTGTGAAAAATGAAGTACTCTCCATGCATTCCGGTAGGGTACTGGCTGCTCCTTGTGAGTTTGGCACTTTTTTTTTTTTACAGTTTATAGAAGGCTATGTCACCTGATCTCACACCTGTGCAGTGCAAGATTGGGTGACATAGCCAGAAGAAGGAAGAAGAAGGCTGAAGATGGCGGCACCCATACCCGATCCAGGAAAGCTCCAGCGTAATCAAGGGATTTGCGGAATTAAATGTAAGTGCAATTTTTTATTTTCAGTTAGTTCCACTTTAGGATCCCACCACAGCATTTTAAGGAGGTTGAGGACAAATTTTGAATAAGCCATTGCAAGACTTTGATTCTTTTGTTTTCAACTATTCTGTTGTAGATTTGCTAGTGTACTTAAGATTATTGTACTGTCACATAACCTAATTTTGGCAAAGCTTTAACTATTGCACAGATGGCCCCAAACATTAACATACTTTGGTATGCAGAATAGTTCATGATCAACTCAATGACTTCAAAATGCCTGGGTCTTCTTGCTGCAAAACAAGACCAAATTCAATCTGTCTGAAGGATGTTGTTCCAGAAGTCTTGTGGTTTGGCCAGATGCAACTTTGCAAACCTAAGTCATGTTGCCATGTTCGTTTTAGAGAAAAGAGACTTCTCTCTGGCAACCGTTCCAAACAAGCCATAATTGTGCAGTTATTTCCAAATTGTATTGTCATGAACTTACGACTGGTAGAGTTTGTGATGTACTCGTAGCTTTTTTTTTTTTTTTTTTTGCAATTTCTTCAAACATTGCATGGTCTGACCTTGTGGTGAATTTACTGGGACATCCTTACTTGAGAAGATTGGCAATTGTTTCAAATGTTTTTTAGTTTTGAATAACCTTTTGCTGTGCAGAATGAGAAAGGAGGAAGTTGACTGGTAAAGGAAAGAGTAGTAGGAGAGTGTTGGTTAAGAGAACCTGGTTAAAAAGTACAAGGCTTAAAATAATGTGATGACGTCCATAGGTTTGTAGGTGTTGGTTAAGAGAAGCTGGATAACAGGAAAAAGCCTTGAAAAGAGGTGATAGCTACTATGGATGGTGAAGTAATCTGGATAGGTAGATTGGGGGATCCCCCAAAATCTAAAACTGCAAGTTCCTTATCTACTTTGCCAGTCATAACCGTCTGTGCTGCTTTCCAAATTGTAGGGCCTAATCAGACATTGAAACTGATTAGGCCCAGAGTCATAGCAAGAGGTGATTGGAATAAGAAAATTCTAAGTGCAAAAAATTACTGCTGGAACAGTA
Organism: Pyxicephalus adspersus; assembly: GCF_032062135.1. Taxonomy (NCBI): domain Eukaryota; kingdom Metazoa; phylum Chordata; class Amphibia; order Anura; family Pyxicephalidae; genus Pyxicephalus; species Pyxicephalus adspersus. Next base: position 61,417,987 of record NC_092858.1, read on the forward strand.
TAGTAATGGGGTTTGAATTTCAGATTTTTAATAAAAAAGCTTTAATATGTTTATTTTTGGTGACAATTCACTAATAATAGATTCTTTAGCCACTTTTAGCAACCATCAAGCATTGGGCCAGTTCCAATCATTTTTTCTTCTCTGTTCACCTCTAATTTTTATGTTGGTGGTTGAATAATGTGTGCCATGGTTTACACTAAGTTTACACATGTTGCACACAGCTAACTATACATCATCAGGCGTGATCATAAACAATGCCTTTACAGAGGACACCCAATAAATGAAACCCCCATGACTTGAAGGCCTGTGCGAGAGTCAGAGGTATCTGCAGCTTCACCACTACCAGCATCAGCATCACCACTATTGCTACCTCAGAAGCAGCTACAGATCCAAGACAACAAATAACACTTTTGCCACTATCAGTGCTTTTCTCCTCTGCACTTCTCTCTTGTATCCTGATATAAAAAAATCATCAGTTCTTGATTTCTATAATTTACATAGACAAACAATTCTCATTTACTTGAGAGACAGAAATAGTTTCTGCATACAGAAGAGTCTATTGATCAGCTGTACCCTCAGAAATAGTGGAAATGTTGTGGAGAAAGCAATGGTACCTTGGATCCAGAGTTATATATCAATTGTATCAATTTCAGGACCCATCCATGAACGAAGAATAGGATGTATGTAACAAGTGAATTATGGAAATATGTGTAGTAACAATGACTACAATAGAGTATGACTCAATAATTATAACATTCAAATGGAATCGCAACAAACTGTTGTTGTTTTAGAAATGGGAATTACATTTGTATTTTAAAAACAAATGTATTGATGTTCTTTTTAAATTGGTATTGGAATTCGGGTTATATTGATGCCTTAAAAGTACCATGTTTATGCTAAATAATTTATACTTTAAGATAATGTGGATATATAGACATTCACTCACCAAGTCTATTTGCTGTTATAGTCTTTTATTTTATGTAGTCATGTTAAACCTGCATCTTCAGGTAGCTGCTTCGTGTATTAGGGGTCCTCAATGAGCAAACTGTCTTCAGATGGAAGAAATTACAAGTTATATCTCAGAATGGGTAAATGCTTCTCAATAGCTATAAGTATGAATGTGTTTATTTCTATCACTCTGACAGTTCACTGATCCACTATAATTTAAACCTGATTTAAAACATAAAGCCAACTACCTCTTCAAAGGTAATTCTGTCTTTCTTTATCACATTTCTCATTTTTATTCAGTATATGTGGAAGTTGATTCTCCATGTCAAGGAAACACCTGACCCCTTATCACATGAATTTATTACATTTTATTGAGCTTATGGTGCTATGGATTTAATGGATCTGCATTAAATATAACATAAGAAAAGCCCAGACTTCTACATTAATGTGTCTAAGCTGTATTATATTAAAAAATATATTTTATATAAATGTCCAAGATAAAATAGGGGTTTGTGGCTTTATAGTCAGCACAATAAGTGATGTTTTTTTTTACTTTTCAGAGAGAGATCGAATATGCAAATACTATTGTTAAAATAAGAAACAACAAATGCAAGAAATAAAAGATGACAGAATAATTCTCCATTGAAAAGCAGTTTACTGTTTAGAATTTACCTTGTAATGTAGAATTATCAGCAAGACTTAAACCAAAATTGACAGGAGGTGATTTCCATTTCAACCAATAGAAACACATCAAAATATGTGTCAACCCCATTAGAACATATGACACCAAAAAAAGATGCTTCTTTATTTTCTGCGTATTATTGTGCACCTTAAACTGACACACAAGGTATATTACAATGCACTTTTTCAGAAACATGCATGATGCTTGTTTTGAAAAAATTCTATACTTTCATATAGCAAAATGGAAAAAAGCCCAAAATATTTATGTGTGTTGTAAAATAGATTCCTGGATTCTTTCCACAACTAATTATTTCGTACATGAAAAAAATGCTGAAAAAAGTTGACTAGCTGTCATACTGATATAAAAAATGCAGCCCTGCTCTGAAAAAGTATATTGATCTGAAGTTCTGATTTCATTGGTATAATGCTTACTCTCTAGTTCAGAAAATATTCAATCCAGGACAGCAAGACAACTAGCAATTTAAAATTCTTATTTTAAAAATAGGCATACATATTTATTTCAGTGCCAGTTTTTTTTTTTTTGGTACTGTACCAGTCCTATGTCCTTATCACAAACCTGTTGCTAATATAAAAAAAAATCTGTCCCATTTCCTATAGCACAAACTTGCTGTCTTAAAGAGTTAAGCTTACAGTATAATTCTCAGTAACCGACACACTTTTAAATGTGTTGGATGCCTGGTCCCCCACTGCACTCATCAATGTGTCCAATAGTAACATATTGCCCCTATGTTACTACTGGACACATTTTTCTTAGTTTTTAAAGTGACAGTCACTTGCTGTTTTTTACCCTGGAGGAACTTATAAAAATACAAGACTTCTTTGCCATTATAGTCACATTTGAGGAAGTGATCAGAATGGCTAGTTGTGATCAGGTTGTCACCAGTGACATCTCATTTGTCTGCCTCTTGGAAAATATACTGTTTTCAACAGGGCTGAGGGATCATAGAAGGAAGAGAAAGAGCTGACTTTCTCCCAATGGCCATTTCAATGCCACATGGGAATAGGCTATACACAAGAAATTACTAAGCAAAAGACCCGGGCTTGATCATCTCAGTCACAACCTCACATCCTAGCCAAGCCATAGATAGAGGAAGTTGAGGAGGAGGGGGGTTTTGAACCAAAGAGAGGAGGCTATTCAAGAAGACATGTTCCATCCATTGCTAACACCAATAATTGTCTGGAGATAAGTGTGTAGGGGTTCTTCCTGACCCATGGGAATCTGGATCCAGGTCTTGATCAGCCATAGGCACTTTAAGCCACATAAGTGCCTTCATAGTGCAGTTTTTTCAGAAAGCATAGAGCACATTAAAATAATGATGACTGCTACACTGTTGGATCTACCTTACAAGGCCAAGCTTGGAGAATTCAGCAAAGGAGAGGGACGGCAAAATGCAACACTTTGAGGACGTGATTGTAAGGAAGAGATTTCCCCTAAAGCAACAGGATAACACTAACAGCTGCAACAGCCCTGCAAGCCAAGCAGGAAGCAGCAGCAGGACAATCACCAGATGAGGATGTCCAACAAAAGCATTGCATTGAAAATGTTTAGTATATTTACCTGAATTTACCTGAAACAGTTTGATGGAAATACAAATTATATGTGCTGTTGCTCCCTCTATCTGGTTAATAGCATTTTCAATGACACTCACGCAACTGATGGCTGATGTACTGCAAAAGGGACCTGTGCAAAAGGGATCACAATAGCCTCCCCCCCACCACCACACACACACACACACACACACAAACAGTACTGCAAACTGCTGAGGAAGTGGATGAGTAGTACATCAAAATAAAACATTATTTGGGGGATGAGTTGGTTCATTGGGATGATGTGTAGTTTATGATTTCATACAAGAAGGAATCATAAAACATACTATATACAAGGCTTTTGCCTCATATCAACAAAAGACTTTAGTCATCTACACCTTTTGTTTTCCCCATTGCCCCAGGAGGATCTCTGGGTTCAGGCTTGTGACCAAATGACCATTGTCCTATGAGATGTTCAAATGTAGTTTGGCACTTGAGAAGAAAAATTACTTTATCATGTTGAGTCTAGATGTTTGAGTTTCTTTTCTTTGTCTAAAATAGTAATTAAGAACAAAGGGAATAGTGACCTGAGGAGGTGCGAAGAGGTTCCCAGGATATCAGGGCCATAAATTGTTTAACTTAGAATTCCTAAAGAGTCATTCATTACTCCAACTTTTAATTACTTCTATGTACCACCTACTTTACTTTGTATAAATACCACCATCTTTTCTGAATAAATCTATACAATACCCACCTTTGGGTGACCTCACATGTGTCTGTTAAAGCTCCATCTGTAGCAAGGAGTCTCTGTTCCTTCCAGGGGAACGTACGTATATCAAACAGAATCCTGGGGTCCGAGGGTTGGAAGTAGCTGGCTATCACCAAAAATTGTGTCTTTGCTTTGACCATGACATCCTTTTTCTTACCAACCCTTTGATTTTACCACCTGATTTGTCTATACAAGATACTGACTTGTTTCTGTCCTCCATGTTATCAGTAGTAAATCATAGGCACATTTCTCTTTCTAGTCCCTTGGTAGCAGAGCCTCAAGCCAATTTTACCTATTACTGGGAGCCTATAAAATAAACATATCTTGTGTACCTTACACCTTCCTATGAGTCCCCCCTACTGTTAACTATGCCTCCCTCCCATGTTCATAGAAACCCTCCCTGCAAACTTAGCTTACAAAAATACCAGATATCTTTGTTACGTAAAAACCTTGTTGGTGGAACCAATGTTGGTTGAAGATGGCGCCTAGGCTGGAGAAGATACACTTTCACCAGTGAAGCTGGGTGACCCAGCAAACCTGGAATGGATCTGGTCCAGGATTGAAAACATTTGTTAGCAAATAGCAAGGTGCTGAATCACCTAGATTCACTGATGAAAGTGTATCCTCTCCAGCCTTGGAGAGCTTTATTAAATCAGAATACATGTGTCTTATGTAGTGGATTGTCTGTATGCACTTTGTGTGTGCTGTACAAGTAATCCCCTGGATTTACGTAAAGTCCTTGAATCTCATATTCATTTATTGTAGGGCATCATTTTGTTTTGTTCTTGTTCTTTTGTTTTTTGTTTTGTTTTTGTTCTGTCCACAGTGCTTTAAAAATGTGCTGCATAGCTATGCAATTGGCATGCATTGCTATGCAATTGGCATGCGTTTAGTAAAACTCCCTGCATTCCTGTAATGTAAGCTTCACTTCATTTCACTTAAGCTTCACTCTAGGCTGCTGTTTGATATCTTCCCCTGCACTGATTAGACTAAATTGTAGATTGAAATATTTAAAGTGTATGCCCAGGCAATATATATTTTTGTATAGTTTTGCATAGAGCAGGGAAAGGTTAAAACCAATATGAGGTTATTTAATATTATTATTATTATAGCTGTCTGCACCCTACAAGAAAGATGTTGATATTTTTCTTAGTGACAATGTCTTAGTTACTGAAATAAATAAAGGAGGTAATTCTGCACTGTGTGATGGAATCTAGCCTAGATGCAATTAAGAGGGGATTGGACAAATTTCTGGAGGAAAAGTCCATCACAGGTTACTAGGGCGGAGAGCTCAAGCTGTGACCCGCCTCCGGATCAGTTTGGTGCTCATTGCTCGTGTCAGGTTATAGATTGGTTCTGTTGTGACAGGGTCTTGCAGTGCCTGTCAGAAGAGGTCTATGATGGGATATATAAGTAGCACCCAGACTGAGGTATCACCTGTATTAAAGGCTCCAGGTAAACAGAGTAGTCTTTTGGGTATAGAAGTTTTAAAAAAAAACCTGGTTCTTTAGGGCCCTGGAGCTGGCCAAGAAAAGTGAAGGATGGGTTCCTTGGCTAATCCTGATTGGTATAGGTGCACCTGCACTCAGGTGCAACTTAAAAGGAGGTAATGAGTCAGAAGGGCAGCTCAGTCAGTTCCCAGAGCTGTGAGGTACCAGAGTTCTGCCTTGCACCAGCATCGATTACATGTGAATGGAACACGCTTGTTTTGTTAGCTAAAGACTGCCTTGTATTTGGTATGCTTTAAACTGCTTTACTGTTAGTCAGAGAGGGACTATCATAGTAAAGGTATGTAGTTGCTCAGCCGAGCCATTTCTTTTGTTTGTTTTTGGTGCTAAAAAATAAAAAGGCAGGAGCCTGTTTTCAACTGCAACTTTGAAGTCTGCTGTCTTATTCACTGCTGTCTTCTGACCCGTAGCTACGGGCGATCTCACATTTGGTGGAGGATGCGGGAATTTAAGCAGTTACAATAGCAGTGTTGAGTACACCCGGAGATTTAAAGGACCAGTGTTCAGTCTGAAAATTGAAGAGGTCCTGCAGCAGCTAGTGAATGCTATTGCTGCCCAGAAGCAAGCCAATGCTGCCCAGCAGCAAACGAATGCTGCTCAAAGAGAGCATTATCAAGCACAGCAGGAGACCAATCGTTTGTTGATGGCACAACTGGCAGAGATCTCTAGGCCCTTAGCAGAGGATCGGAAAGTGGTGAGCGAGCTTGTGCAGCAGTTGGCCTACCTCCATACGTTTGAAAGGACTGTGGTGAAAGAAGGCCGGCCCCAAGTGCAGTGGGCAGGTATAGTGGCACCCTTTCTGACAGGGGAGTCTCAAAAGGCGTATCTTGACCTGGCCCCAGAGGATCCCAAATGTTATGAAAAGCTAAAAACTGAAATTTTGAGGCATCTGGGCGTGACCCCTGCTGTGTGGGCCCAATGAGTGCTCAAATAGACTTATCAGCCAGAAAAGTCTCCCAGGTCCCAGATGCATGACTTGGTGTACCTGGTTAAAAAATGGCTACAACCTGAGACTCTCACAGCTCCTCAGATTGCAGCGGGGGTCACCATGGACCACTTGCTAAGAGCACTTCCCCCCACTCCCCCACCCCCAGAACGCAGATCAACTGGTGGAGATGATTGAATGCTATCTAGCAGACGAGGATTTCCTGGCACTACCATCTTAGCGTTCTTCACTACAGAAAAGATCATCACCCGCGGCAACACGTAAGACATATTCACCCCGAGAGACCGGGAGTGGAAGATAGGTCAGAGATAGGGTCAAGGACCAGAGCACTCGTGAGACTTCCTTGGTGGACACTTGGCGCCCACTCCAGTGTTGGAGATGCCATGAGTGGGGCCATATCACTGCAAGATGCCCTTTCCAGTGAAGCTATGGAATGTGATACTGCCCGACGGATGTCCCTGTATGCCCAACCAGTATGTACTTCAGAATCTGTCATGTAGCTGTTGTGAAAGTGGGCGGATGTACCGTGCAAGCCTTGCTAGATTCTGGCAGTGACTATGGTAGTGACTATGGTGCACGCTAGTCTGGTGAAGCAAGAGCAGCTCAAGGAACCCGGCATTAGTGTAGTATGTACACATGGGGATTCTAAAAGTTATCCCACGGCCCTATTAAAAATCAAGACTGACTGTGGGACTGTCCGCCATGAAGTGTGTCGACCGTTCTAATGCACAGAGTAATTCTGGGGAGAGACTGTGGAAGGGGGAAAAGGTGCCATGGGTTGAAATGGTTGATGAAAATGTTGTAGCTGATGATCAAACAAGTACCGATAAACCAGAATGTGATGGGTTAAAAAGCCATGCTGGGGTAATCACAGAACCTAGGATTTTCCCTTAGCTAGGGATTACGTCTTAGCTGGGGAGACGGAGTTGCCTCTGGAGACTCCAGAGGAGACAGTCATGCCAGACTTGGAGGTCTCTCGGGACAACTTTTGGACAGCCCAGCTGCGGGATCGCACCTTGGCCAGGGCCTAGAAAAATATGCATCTAATTAACAGAGTCTCCCAGTGCCCTGGCACTGGCAAGGTTTTCCCTCATTTTGCAGTGCTAAACAAGTTGGTGTATTGGGTAGATAAGATACGAGGAGATGTGGTAGAACAACCTATTGTACCCCAAACTATCTGTCGGATGGTATTGGATCAGGCCTGTAAACATGCTCTTGGGGGGCACCTTGCCAGGGAGAAAACCCAGCAAGGAATTTTGCAGAGGTTCTTTTGGCCAGGGGTCTTTGCCGAGATTAAAAGATACTGTGAGTCTTGTCTAGATTGCCAGTTATCAGCCCCAGCAGTCCACTACTGAGGTCCCCTAGTTCCTTTGCCTATAATTGGGGTACCATTTGGGAGATTAGCAATTGGACCTCTGCCAGAGGACACCAGTATTTACTAGTAGTTCTTAAATTATGCTACCCGTTACCCCTAGGCCATTACTTTAAGAAATAGTACATCAAAAACTATTACAAAGGAACTTTTTCACATGTGCACACATGTGCACACGCACCGGTATTCCCAAGGAGATATTAACTGATCGGGGACCACCTTTCATGTCCAGAGTTATGAAAGAGGTGTGTCATTTATTGTGTATTAAGCAGCTCCACACATCTGTGTACCATCCACAAACAAAAAGGTAGTAAAAAAGGATGGGAGGGATTGGGACTGTCTCCTTCCCTATTTAATGTTTGCAATACAAGAAGTCCCTCAGTCTTCCACAGGGTTTTCGCCCTTCGAGCTGGTGTACGGAAGGCACCCTCGGGGAAATAGCAAAGGGGACTTGGGAACAATAGGCCACGCCCCATAAGTCCCTATAGGAGCACATTTCCCAAATGCAAGATTGCACCGAGGCAGTCATGCCTCTGGTATAAGAACACATGCAAAGGGCTCAGGAGGCTCAAAGATAGGTGTATAATCGTTTCGCAAAAGTTCACTCTTTCAACCCGGGGGACCGTGTCTTGGTCCTCGTCCCCACGGTTGAGAGCAAGTGGCAAGGGCCATATGAAGTATTGGAAAAGGTAGGGGAGGTAAACTATAAAATTTACCAACCGGACAAGAGGAAAAAGGAGATTTACCATGTTAACTTAATTAAGGCCTGGAAGGATAGGGACCCGTAGTTACGGGCAATCTCACACTGTCATACAGAGTGAATGCTGTACATTTCATGAATGACATCCACACTTACCAACATCTGTTCTGTGCGTCCAGTACATGGAAGTTACATTGTCATTGCATAGCAGCAGGTGGCGTTTACCTGACATCACATGGCCCGTGTAATGCTTGATGTGCTGGGATAGGTTGGTGTGCAGGGTTCAGCTCTATGGCCTGCGTGTGCGCTATATGAGGACAGGACAGACATGGCACTCATTGTACTGGGATTGTCAGGGGGGACTTTGTATTGGCTGCTGTCCATAGGAACCAACCTGGGCACCTGCTAATGGGAAAATGAGGGCTTGTATGGATGGTCCAGGTCTGCACGCCTCCTGTGTATGAGGAATGTGTGCAACACCTCCCCTTCACCTTATTTATGTAAATTCCCCAAGAAGTAGGTCAAACGAATGTACAGCGGAGGTGAATCAAAAGGAAGGAAATGCATTTAGATGCCCTTTTCAGAGCAGGCCAAAAGCTGGTGTTCAGTGGAACATAGCCCTCTTGCGCTGGTGGTCAGCAAATTCAAAAGGAACCCCAGATGAGAGTCACTGCCATAGATTGTTGATTCAGGGAATATCAAAATCTTTAGCGTTAACTAATAGTGCTATTTTTGATATAGGGATAGATGTGTATTGGGTGCTTCATTTTGTTATTTTGTGTTTTTGTAGACTCCAAGTCTTGAACACCCAAAAATTAGTAGAGCAAACAAAAGCAAAAGCAGATAGTGGAAGATCATTCCAAGCGGCCTGGACAGAGTCATTTGGAGTTAATGAACGCAATGTGAAAGTGTTATGTATTGTGTGTCCCACATTAAATGTCAGACTGCACTTTGACATCAACCACTTGGTGAAACTGAAAGAAAAGTGTTTTTTTAAGGGATATTGGGGAAATATCATTACCAGTATCTCAGTATTTGCAACTATCTTTCTAGATCAAATTATCTGACAGCTGCCATTTTTCAAATTTCACTGTGCACAGCAAAACATGGTAACATCCTCTCTGATGGGATTATTATCAAAACAGCCATGTTGTCTGGGAGTAATTCTATTTTTCATAATTTCTCAAACAAGGATAAAATTATTCAACACATCTCTGAGATGCCACTTAGCAGAAATACTGTTAAAGATCAAGTCCAAGATCAAGCTTGGCAAGTGACGTTAGTCAGTAGCTCACCACTGACTTACAAAAGGCAGCCTGTTACTCCACGTGCTTGGATTAAAGCACAGATATAAATGATCATGCAAGGCTAGTAGTAGTTTTGTGTCATGCTGTTGGTGACATCATGAGAGAAGAGCTAGTGAAAGTGGTGTCTTTGCCTGAAAGAGCACAGGGGATAGATATCTACAATGCTGTGATGGGGACTTTTTGTCACAAGACATAAGACTAGAAAAAGTGGTTTCCATTTCTAGTAATGGGGAACCTTCTATGGTGGGGGCAACATTTGGTTTCGTACAGTACTTTGTTAAAGAAACAAAACATCAAGTCATTCAGTTCTATTGTATTATACATCAAGAAGATCTTTGTGTCAGGGAAAGCAGCAAAAAACTTTTGACAATGTCCTCAAAGATGTCACAAAAATGGTGAATTACATCATGGCTCTTGCCCTCAATTTTCAACAGTTTCAAGCACCTGTAGAGGAGGTTCAGGCATAGTGTAGTTGTTTACTTGTGTACAATAATGTCCAGTGGCTGAGCAGAGGACAAGTCCTGGAGAGATTTGTAGCCTGCTTGGATAAAATTAGGCTGTTTATGAATGAAATAGGGCAGGAATATCCACAGCTTACTGATATGGTCTGGCTTACCAACCTCATGTTTTTTACAGATTTTACACTTCAATGTACTGAACACACAACTACAAGGTGTAGGGAAAATAGCAGAAAGGATATTTTGTGATATCAAAACATCTGAGAGAAAACTGCAGGTTTTGAAAGAGACCTTGAAAGTGGGCTACTGAAATATTTTCCAAAGGTGAATTTTACGGATTTTTACAGTTGTGTAAGATGGAGACAACCCTGTGTTTTCTTACTTCTACAGATAAAGCCAAATTTAAAGAACTTGATCTTTCCTGCTTACACTGGTTAGATTTAGGAAATCTGGAAATGGAGCTATTGGAATTTCAGGAAAGATTTATCTGGAAAAATAAATTCTATGACCTGCGTGAAACACATGAGAAGATAGAAGGGATGACAAATGACAGTACATGTAGTTCTGAAAATGAAATCCTTAAAGTGTGGAATTTTCTGCCAAATAATTTTAGGTCAATGAAAGCACTTGGGATTGCTTTCTTTACTTTGTTAGGATTATGTTGTGCTTATGAGCAGCTGTTTTCAGTTTTCAATTACCGTATTTTTTGCCATATAAGACGCACTTTTTCTTCCCCAAAACTGAGGGGGAAAAGTTGGTGCGTCCTATACGACAAATGTGTTAAAAAAAATAATT
>NC_092858.1:61429664-61459600 GCF_032062135.1 Pyxicephalus adspersus
TGAGTTGTTTTTTTCTAAACTAAAAGTATTTAGGTTAAATTGCCTTGTTGGCATTTTGACATGAAAAAAGTGGGTTTTGGGTTGCAGTATTTGGCACTCGATCTCTAAAAGGTTCACCATCACTGCAATATATAGGCTTGGAACTTATCCCAAGTGCTACTTATGCAAAAGTGTTTACACTTGAACAACACAAAACGTACTTAGAGGTTTTTGCTACCAACAAAGATGTTTGTGCTGCAAAGTGCTCAGTATTATTTGCCACTAATCTACCTATTGACTTCCGTAAGTGATACTTTAATTCCAAGATCCTAAAAAAATGTAACCCTGTGTGCACATCAAACATGTTTCACTAATCACTTTGGCTAAAAAAAATTCAATCAAAAAGTGTTATGTAATAATATTAATAATGTGCCCTGTGTACCCGTGTATGTGCTCTGTGTACTTACAATGTGTGCCCTGTGTACCCGTGTATGAGCCCTGTGTACCCGAGTATGAGCCCTCATTGTGCCACAACACCGACTTGTATGTTACCTGAAGAGGGTGTAACCCACTGAACAATGGCAGCTGGTCCGGGCTGCTCATGGAATACCTCGCTCCCCATTTGTGCTCAGCACTTCCATAGGCGGATGCGAGGTTTCTCCTGAGAGAAGAGGGTTAGTTATGTTTGTCCTGCGTCCCCCAGCCTCTCCCTCCCGCTCGTCAGGCAGAGGGCTGAGCCTGGCACTGGCGGGCAGGACGAGCAGGTAATCCCATAGAGCGGCTCGTGTTGCGGGATGTAACGGAACGATGCAGCGGCTTCCATATCATCCCCAGCTTCCCTTCCCACACCCCATGCGAGTCACTCGAACGATGGAGGAAAGTTTCCCGGGCAGATTATGTATTCCCAGCCCCTGTGGAGATCACCTGCAGGCTGCGATGCCCCCGTGCCAGGCTACCCTGCAGGGACCCGCCTGGTGGGGGTTGGCCCAGGTGACACGTGATGGGGCCCCCATGTACACAGAGCTAGCAGCAGGTGGAATAATAGAAGTGTTGTATTGTTGTCATCTGCTGAGAATAGAAGTGTTACATTCCTCCTGACACAATAAGAAATGGTTGTAATGTTTATGGTGTGATGCCTGGCTCCCAGCCACATCCTAGCAGAGCCATTCATAGTGACTGCAATACCTAAGTGTCACCATGTCACCCACACACACATCTGTTCCTACATATGCCTGCACACACCAATCATGGTACCCATGCTGCCAGTCTGCATTCCCATGTCTATCATGTATAACAATATGCTAGATTACACATTCATATCAATAAAGCTGATGGCTGCCTGTGTCCTGCTGTGCTACCCAGACATAGCAATGTATCAATACATGTTACACAGCCTGCAAAGCACACAATACAGTGTAATATAAAGATACAAAGTGTATGGAAAACAATTGTATCCCAACCAATAGGAAGGTAGATGAGATTGGCCAATCCGTGTATGGAGAAGGGGAAGCCAATAGGAAGCCTCATTGTTTGTAGCATATGGAAAGTGTGATGTTAGGAGGCAGATCAGTGTGTAAAAGGCTTCTTATAATAGGTGTGTGTTGTCCTTCTCTTTATTATGTGTTTGTCATTTGCAGCCCTCCCCTGTGATGGAAGCAGGCAGCCAGCTCCCCCAGACAGCAGGAGGAGGAGGAGGAGGATACAACAAAGACAGCAACACTAGTACAGTAACAATAGAAGCAGCACTGCCAGCATCTAGTGAGTTTTTCTTTTCTGCTTGTATTCAAAGCGTGTAAATGATCCAGGAGATCCATACATTCCCTGTATGCATACCTTCCTATAGATTGATGCTGCTGGTGTCTCTGTGTTACACTGTAGCTGCATCATCTTTTGCCCTTCTAGCTCCTGACACTTTCACACTATGTGTCAGATGAGCTGTACAGCTGAAGAGCTATTGTACTTTAACTTGACACAGGCGACTACAGGACTACAACAGGTATGATACCAATACTGGGCAATAAAAGCTTCCTAGATATTTCTTTTAATATTTAGATTGGGGCTGTGACTTGTCCCCAAAACAATATATTAGCAATGGATAACCTTAAAGGCAATCTATGGGGGGGGGTTAGTGAATACACATTTTACATTATTGCTGTAAACTTTGCTTGTGACATTCACGTCTGCTTATGCTGTTCTTTAGTATTGTGACTGTATTTTTATATACAGATTTATAGGTTCTGCAGTGATAAAATCAAATACAGCAAATGCCCTTTGGAACTTGTGTTGTGTTATTATTAAACAGGATTTATATTGCACCAACATATGCAGGGCTGCACATTAAATAGGGGTTGCAAATGACAGACAGTGCCACAGGAGGAGGAGAGGACCCTGCCCCCAAAGAGTTTATAATCTAGGAGGTGAGGGGAGTAACACACTATAGGAGTTGTGTTCAATAAATCTAAGGAAGACTTGCAATAAATTAAGAGAAGCAAATATTTGTGTAACAAATGCATTACACAATATGTTTAATAGAAAACATTTTTTTTAAAACATGCAAAAATTCCTCTACTTTAAACTGATCACATGTTCATATATTACTGATCACATGTTCATATATTAAAAACATAAAACTACCACTTAAAAGGGGTTAATTATATTGTAATTTTAAAACCAAAGTGCAAGTGTAGTATATAGAAATAAAAAAAATAGTTATATGGTTATTCTAAACACTTCATTTGTTAAATAGTTCACTATATTTTAAATATTTTATACATTAGCTTGGAATTCCTATGCCAGATTAGGATAGAAGTGAACAGCACATATTACAACCCAGACAAACAGAAAGTCTGCTGATTGGAGGGGAGAGTACAACAATAATCAGCAAGCTGCTATTCCTTCACTGCCCAGGCACATTCTTGTCTAAAGTGTATTGCTTTAAATGCAGTGGATCAAAATAAATAGTCAGTATCCTGCATACTGTAGTATTAAAAAAGCAAAAACTGGTTAAATATTTAATTGCATATAGTTGATTTTCAGGTGTGTATTTAGTTGTATCCCTACATTTATACATGTAATTGAAATAAAACAAATAAGCACATGTACTTGTTACAATAATTAAACATCTGTTCTCTGCATTTGCATTGTTCTTTATTTAAGGCCACTGCGCCCATGCACTTTTCCACTGAATACTACTGCACATGCGGCAATATCTTAATCAATTCTACTGCATCCATACTGTATTCTACTGAAGGCACCCATGCATTTCTCCAGTGAAAGCTGCTGCACCTGTACATTTTACCCATTCCCCACAGCACAGCAACACACAGGACCCCATTTCCCACCAATCCACATTTTTGCATGTTGCCACACATGCACAGTAATAAATTGATGTTATACAGCACATGCATCAGATGTCTGCACCATATTGGGTTGTTCCAAAGACTTTTTACACACAGAGTAGCATTGTCATTTTAGTGGAGACCACCACCACCACAAGTCACAAACGATCAACCATACTATACAGTTAGTCACTAATATGCATGTGCCAATTATCACCATTTTCAGGTATTCCAGATATGAACAATCGTGCACCATTGCAACCGGCTATTGTTTAGTAAATGGGCACACTTTTGCTAGAAGTGTATTAATTAACAAAAAAATAGTTTAAACATACTTGCAAATGTTTTTATGTCAAGTCTAAATTTAGCTGTTGTGCCTGCATTTACATTTTTATATATGCAGCTGGTAATATATGATATAAAAATGTGGCTGATTCAGTGGAAGGATAATGTGTGAGACAACCTAATAAATTCCCACTTCCATTCGCCTGATGTGTAAGCCCTAAATTCAAAAAGAGATCTCACTGCAGTCTTCTCCCCTGGACTTTTTTAAAGCTGGGTGGGAAGGTGCTGTAGGTGGGTGGTGGCCACTATGTTTTCACCCACTAATTCAGTAGCCACTCAAAAACAGCCAAACTCAGCTGGGGAAAACACTGTTTGCTAAAATATTTTTACAGTAGTTCACTCAATATTTGTTTAGCATAAACCGTCAGTGAAGCTGGGTGATCCAGCAAACCTGGAATGGCTTTCCATTTGTTAGCAAATGATTTCAATACTGGACCAGATTCATTCCAGATTTGCTTGATCACCCAGTTTCACTGATAAACGTGTATCCTCTTCAGCCTTGGAGAGCTTTAATAAATCAGCCCAGTGTGTCTATACCATGGCATGCAGAGCATGCCTTGTATTTAAAGGGACTTTACACATCTCAAGCTGACATTTACAGAAAGTTTCATGACTCCCACTGACTCAGATACGCCAAAGTTTGTAAATAGATCAGTGCCTTAGGGAAAGGAAATCTTTTGCCATGTTTTAAATGTAAATGTTCTTTAATAATTTGTTCATGTTCCAAGTGTGTGTCTATAGTCAAATTTGAATTGTTATAAAATACCAGTTTAAAAAGGTAAAAAATACATTGTAGTTTAGTTTATCTTGAATTACTATTTCAGCTAGTAAAATATTGGTTTTTAGATTTTAAAGTTTTTGATAGATTTGAACTAAATATATAATTCTGTCAAATTGTAATTGCTGCCTAAAGGCTTGTTGGAAAGTTTGCACCTTGCTTCCTGTCCCTGTGATAGTGGGACAAAAATCAGGAGAACTCACTGAAGAAGAAAGTCACAGATGATGATAATAACAGGACAGAGGCCCTAAACAGGTAGCATGAGAGGCAAACCTGATTTTTCACCACGCTTGCATTGGTAGTTTGATACATACTGTATTTGTCATTTTTGACCTTACAAACCTGTCCATTTCTGAAGAGTATGGTAAAACATTTTTCTGTTTACAGGTTTGTAACTGTGCACGATGCTGAAGTGTATAGGTTGTGATGAATGCATAACATGGCACCATCAGAATCCCTGGATCAAGACATTGCATTGTTTAGCCTTTCGCCATTCTGGGCAAGAAGCCTAGTGGGAGTTGTGTCTTTTGTGTGCTTTGTAAACTGTTATAATGGTAACTTTGTGTTTGATGATTCGGAGGCCATCATCAATAACAAGGTGAGTTGTGACATATTTTATTATGTGTGTAAAAAGTTGTTCATTCTTAAACCTCATTGTGCTTGAGATGTCTATTTTGGGTATTGCAATAAATCAAGTATTTTGTATGGATTGAAATATCTATTTGATAACGAGTTTAAATCCAAACTTATTTTGGGCATATATTAAATAATTAATTTTGTTTTAGTTAACTAAAAAAATATTTATGGAGAATTAACTACATATCTTGTTATGAGAAAATCAGTGCAGACCATTTGTTTCTGCACTATACCACAACTAGTCCATTATTCAAAAGATAGGAGACTGAGGTGAGCAGAGCAATAAAAGTACAACGCACTGTCAAATTGTAGCCTTTCTCTCCATGACTACATTGACAATTAAAGACCGGGAGTGTTGCATTATGCAGGGTTAGTGTATTTTAGTGTTTGCAAAACCTGTTCTCAAGGATAAATAATGCTAGACATGCATCATGATCAATATTTTCCTAATCTTAATTGTCAAAATTGAATATCCAATCTGGAGGTTCCCAAATTTGGTGCTGTAGCCCTAACCCTGTACTTTGCAGGTTTCCAAGATTGCTGCAGGCAGAGATGCCACCCCGGCTGGCCTAAATGATACCAGATTACCATTTACTTTGGCAGCTGCTGCCGCTGCCTTTTTCCTGTGCTCACCTACTTCAACCACATCATCACAAAGAGGGTCCTCACTGTTGGGGACCCAGGTCAGGAGCTGTGGGCCATGAAGGAGAGAGATGTAGGCGACAGCAGCTGCATAAATCTGGAGTGTTAATGAGGACATCTGTCCCACATTGGGCTTGATTTATTAACCTCCTTGCCTGGTATGATTAGTTTAGTATTTTTAATGTCAAATTGGTACATTTGACATTTAAAAATACTTTTAATTTTAATTTTGCCAGTCTCACCCACCAATGCAGCCACGCATGCCTCCCGCACACACATTGCATGCCCGCCTGGCATCTTCATCCCCTGACCTCGCGTCTCCAACATTAACACGCCAGGATGCGAGGCCAGGGGACACAGATGCTGGGAATCGCCAAGGGGACACAGATGCCGGGCTGGCATTGCTGCAGGACACCGTGGGCTTGTGAGGACCAGGTAAGCCCTCAATTCAACCCCAGGTGTGGCTCAGGGTTACCACTTTTTGTAATGAAATTTCACCTCGAGCCGCACTCGGGATTACCGCCAGGGGGGTTAAAGGCTGGTATGCTAGGACAAAACAAATACCTTAACAATTGTAAGTTATCTACCTTTTTATATAAAGTAAAAAGTTTGGTGATAGGTCCGCCATACCTTTGGATATCTTGAATTCGATTTAATTAATAAGATAGTAAACATGTGCTATTAAAATACATAGGATTAAATAAAAAAAAATAATTCTCAATGGTATCAATATTTTGTTTACGCATAAAAAAAAAAAAAAAATAATATAGGGTAAGGCTATGTTTAGACCGACACACGCTACTAATAGAGAATGAATAGGGTAGGCAGAGAGCAGTCAAGATCCACTTACTGCCCCTACTGTCAAATCTGTGTTGTGAACCATGTGGGAATGCTTTTTCCTGCAGCAGGTTTAAACCTGCCCTCAATAGTGTTTTTATGTTAATCCACGGTTTATATTGTTACATTTGGTCATTCTGGGGTCAGCGGGACATAATTATTCAAAAAAGAAGTAATATAGTGAGCCACCTCTTGCCAAAATTTTCTATTTTCTGGCAGTTCTAAAAGGCATGATACAGATCTGCCTGGTCTTGTGCACACTTGGGACAGTTAGAAGTGGGGGCATAACGCATCAGATATGCATGCTGTGGGGAGATATTAGGGGAAAAGGGGAAATTGTATGTTTTAATATGTCCTAGTTTATATACAAAAAAAAAGCATTTTAGGAGTCAGTACAGTTTTGAAGTCACCAAATCTCCTAAGACTAGCATTCAGAGGGCAGCAGTGTCTTAGATTCACTGCATTTGTTGCAGATTTGCAGCTATGAGGCTATAGGCACTGCCTTATTATAGTAAAGGTGTATATTAGGTGCTTTTATCAGGTCAATAAATTTATGTTATATTAGAAGAATAAAAGCCCTGTGGAATACATCTGCCTTCATAGTGTTAGTAAAACATTTCTCTTTTATTACGAACATAATTGTTGTTGTTATAGGACCTCCGAGCAGATACGTCAATCAGTGATTTGTGGTTCCATGACTTTTGGGGCACAAAACTCAGCAGCAATACTAGTCATAAGTCTTATAGGCCACTCACAGTCTTAACATTCAGGTAAGTTACTGTTTATTCTATGTATATGGCAACTATTTCATGTTGCAGCAGATCAATTTTTGCTTGTAACTGCAGGGAATACATTCGATTAAAATTGTCTAATTCTTTAAAAGGGAAGATAAACTCATATTGTGAAAGTGAATATTTTTGAATATTTTGTGATTGAACAAGGGTTCTTTTGAAAAATAAATTATTCTTGGATTCAAAAGGGATTTTGGATGCAACTGACCCTTTTCAGTCCCAAATCACTGGACAATACCCTGTATTAGGCTTAAAAATGTATGGCTTTTATATGGGTGGATCCAAGCAGCCCTGTAGCCATAATTCTGAGTGGTTCAACTCTTTTAAAAGCTACATTTAAAAAGCTACATTAATTAAAAAAATATTTTAAAGGGGAAAAAGGGAATTTTTGGTAACTTTTAATTATTTAACCGGGGTAAATCCTGCCCAGGAAAAAATTTTAAAATTTTTTTTCTTGCTTGTAAACCCTTGGATTAACATGAATTGCTGATGTGAATACTGAAAAATGTAATCTAAATTACCCCTAAACACATCTGTGCAAAATTTTATGTTTTTTATAAAATTTTTTTAACCAAAGTTACAGCAAATAAGTTAACACAGAATATACAAGTGTTCAAAGAAACATATATAAAAAAAAATTGAAAAAAAGAAAACAGGCATACGAATATGCACTTGAAAAATATGGAAGAAAGAGAAGTAGTTACACAATCTTGTTAACAATATCAGCAGTTTCCAACTCAAATATCATCCATAACTACAGGAGGATCATTATCTAACATTCTCTATGTAAGATTCTCATATTTCAGAAATATTTGTAACCTTAGTTTTTTTTTATCCAGAGATGCTTCAATCCAGGCCATTCTGAAAACATATTCTAATTTCTACTTAAAAAGACGGTGCATGTGAGTCTAACCATTTATGTAATATTGTTTTTTTTTTGGCCACTAGGGAGAGAATAGCTATTAAATTACGGCGTCCCTTAGTAATCCTTGCACCTTGTAAATTGTAGGTACCTAAATCAGCGGGACATAATTATCAAAAAAGAAATAATATAGTGAGCCACCTCTTGCCAAAATGTTTTAAATTTCTTGCAGTTCCAAAAGGCATGATGCAAATCTTCCTGGTCCTGCGCACACTTGGGACAGTTAGAAGTGGGGGATAACCCATCAGATATGCACGCTGTGGGGAGATATACACCCCCTGATAAATTCTAAGAGTCATTTCCCTATACATCGCTGAAGAGGAATGTTTATGTTTTAATATGTCCTAATTTATATGTAAAAAAGCATTTTCAGAGTTAGTACAGTATTGAAGTCACCAGACTAGCATTCAGAGGCAGTAGTGTCTTGGATTTACTGCATTCATTGCAGATTTGCAGCTATGAGGCTATAGACACATCACTGCCTTAATATAGTAAAGATGTATATAGGGTGCTTTTATCAGGTCCATAAATCTATATGTTATAATAGAAGAATAAAAGCCCTGTGGAATATATCTGTACAAATAAATCCTCATTGGGTGCTCACACTTTTGTACTAGCAAGTTCATTTTGAAAGACATCTCTTACTAAACTTTATTATCTCTTCCATGGTGTTTTTGTTATCCATGGCAGAGCTGGATTTTCCTCTGGGTTACAAAGACCCAGCTCTAGACACTGTTCCAGCTCTAGCCATGCTTATCAGCCTACTGCATTACACATTGCAGTGCTCTTCAGCCAATATTTCCACAGAACTCTACAGAGCTCTTAGCTGATCTTAGATGTCTATTCTTCATCATAAATTGAAAAAAATATATTTATGTTTCACTTTCTTTTAGGATCAATTACAGTTTGGCAGGCGGTTTGTACCCAGCTGGGTTTCATGTGGTCAACATACTACTACATTGCATTGTGGCTGTCCTGATGCTTGATGTTTTTTCACTGCTGTTTAGTAGCGGAGTTGCTGACAAAGGCAAGAAAATCCTGTATGCTCCAAAATCTGCACTGCTAAGTGCTTTATTATTTGCAGCTCACCCTGTACACACAGAATGTGTAAGTATCTGTTCTCGCTCTTGTTAAATAGGGCAGAGATAAAATGTGCTTTACGTGACATTACTTTATTAATTGGACTTCACAATATTTGTATGGAATTTTTGACTATTAAGTGGTAGCAGAGTAACCAATAGTTAGTGTGAAACCACTCTTGCTATTCAATCCTCACGGCTTGGAACAGTTGGATGCCTTACAACCTTCTGTCTACAAAATGAACAACAGTGCTTAGATCATGCATGCTAAAATACTACCATATTCTGAAGTACAAACACCTAAAATAAGCACTATATTTAAATCTGTATATATGTCTTGTGATAAAATTTTAAAGTATAAAAGCCTTTTCTTTATTACTTTTTCATGTGCCAGAATCTTTGCAGACTTCTGACCTTCTAAAGCAGTGTTTCTCAACACCGTGAAAAATTTTTCAGGTCTACAGGGAACCCCTGCTATAATTATTATATCCACAGCTCACTGTATACTAATGTGGTAGTCAGTAGGAAGAATGTCACCCTTACATTGCTGGCTATTGGAAAGGCAGTCATCTTTACAGAGAGTCAAAAATCATTGGAATCTGTTAAACCGACCTGAGAGTCACAAATTACTCATTGCTCAGAGCACCCTTAGCAACCAATGGAGGAACCCTGGTTGAGAAACACTGCTATAAAATGTAAAGTCTGGGCTCAGGCAAACCTTAAGCCACCAATATGAATTACATTTAAGACAATACAATGCAGATATTAATAAACTATCAGGTAAAAAAGACTATTATTTCAAGCAAATGTAAAGACAAAAGTTACCTGGAACCAGTCTTTGGGGGAAAGTTGTGATCTGCTATAGTTTTCAGAATTAAAATTATTTTTGTGAATTGTAATTAATGTGTTACATAGCCTGTTATTTTATTTTTTATAGGTGTCTGGAGTTGTTGGCAGGGCAGACCTTCTGTGTGCATTATTTGTTGTTTTGTCATTTCTTGGATACTGCAAAGCTCTACCAGGTTGTAAGTATTCATATTTATAGCACAAAGCCTGTGATGTGATTTCTTGCAAAAATAGTTCTTGTGCCAAGGAAGATATCTGTTATTTATTTTTTCAAGAATCCACCACCCATGTAGCTAAGTTTGTAAAATGGATATATTTTCTCTGGTCCAAAAGACTTACACCTGTCAGTATTTATTACAGTGTTACCGTAACCCATCAACAGCGAATATTGGCCTGTGATCTGGCAAGGATACAGGTGCAAGGGTTAGAGACACAGAAAAATTGTACCATAGAGTTTGCTAAAAGAGAGGCAGCTTGATTTGCATCTAACTGCATCCCTGATTTACTTAATAAATGTCCCCCATGGGCGTTGTACTGTGCAACAGGGTGTCAAGGGGATAAAACAAAACCGAACAGGGCATAAACAGCAATAATACAATTTAACCCTTCTCTCCTATATCCAGATAGGTAAAACTGAATATAGATTTGGAGCTTTATACCCCACAATGAAAGCAAACATAGAACCTGGTCAGCTCTGTGTACTAATTTTCCCATTGTATTGCACTAGAGTTTTTATATCTATATACATCATTGTAATTAATTTATAACTGTTAACATTACAGTGACAGTTAAACCTTTTAAGCTTTTACTACATGTCTAAAGCTCAACTAAACCCAAACCCAAAATCAAACAAAGAAAATTCTAATCATTGATTATGTTGATTAGTGTAAGTTATAAATCATGTCATTGTTACTAAACATTACAAATTCAAAAACCCATTATGTATGTATGCATGCATGGCTGTAGCTGTACACCTATTCCAGTTAGGACCTCTAGCCTTTTCATTTCCTTTTTAAGAGTTGGAGGGTCCCAGAATTGCTACTTCCCGTGTCTACAAGCCCTGCCCTTCCTCATAGAACACAAAAGGCCTGACCTAATTTGTTAAAGCTCCCCAAGACTGGTAAAGATCATGGAAGATCCTGGATCATCCAGCAAAACTGAAAAAAAATTCTTAAAAAATTTTTGCTGTTAGTTGGCAAATGTTTACAATCCTGGGCCAGACCCATTTCAGATTTGCTGGATCTAGCAGTTTCTATTATGATATACTATACACAACAGTGGTCGCCCGCTTTAAGGACCTCAAGGACCACTAAATTCATAATTTTATTTCCCAAAGACCATAAATATTAAGTTTTTCAAAAAGATAAATACATTTGTAAAATAATGTACTTCCTAATCTACTAGATTGTAAGCTCTTCGGGGCAGGGTCCTCTCCTCCTGTATCACTGTCTGTATTAGTCTGTCATTTGCAATCCCTATTTAATGTACAGCGCTGCGTAATATGTTGGCGCTATATAAATCCTGTTTAATAATATTAATAATAATGGTGCCTGACAAGGACTGTGGAATCTCTGATTTCTTGATCAGCTCACGGTTAAGTGAAGTATTACTAAAGTTACTATTATCATTAGTTGCATTGTCTTCGGTATTACTACAGAAATGCAAAATATACATATACATTCTTTTTCTCACCTATAGGTTTATTTCATTTGAATCTAAGACCAAACAAGAGATGATAGTTATCAAAGTCAAAATATTTGATGCCATTAAATATAACAGTTAAATAAAATACTGTTAGGGTTATACTTACCTAAAAGAGCATCTGAGAAATAAACAAAATAAAACAATCAGATGAGAATCGGTATTTGTGGAGCGGGGTGACTGTTGTCATGGTCGAAACAATACTGAAACGTATGGCTCGTACAACTTTAGACTACACTGACGTCACGCTCCGCCTCCCTTGTTTTTCTGTCTTTAGTACAGTTCATGAATTTAGTGCAATATAAAAGAGACAATTGTCATTCAGAATATAAGAATTTATATTTTTGTTTTATTATTATTAACACAGAAAAACTACAAATAATGTTCAAATTTTTTTGTGGACCTCCAACATTTTCTCGTGGACCACCAGTTGGCGACCACTGCTCTACAATCTTGGTGGGCTTTAATAAATCAGCCCCTCTATGTAGTGATGCTGGGAAATGAAGTCTTGGATCTATTGCTCCTCCTATTTTGTGTCACATGGCCACATCTGATTGACCATCCCACTGGGTAAATTAAAGAGATAAAGATGAAATAGCTGTAATGCAGTATGCAAGCTCTTCTGGCCCATGAAACCACTTTGCTTCTATACACTGGATATAACAGTACAATAATAAAATCAGATTATCAATACAGTCATCAACAAAAATTAAAAACTGGGGGTGTTGGGTGTAGCACTTTCTATGGATATTGATAGGTATACCTAATAAAAGGGAAGACCAATCAACCAGATGAAGAGAAGAAAGAGGGAAGAACAGAAAGAAGAAGAAGGGAAGGGGATAGGAAATAGACTGGGGGTTGAGAGAACACGCAGTACAAACCTTATTTTATTCAGGGATATGATTTGGTGAACTTGCAGTAGAGTCTTGTTGAATAAGAAGGGATCTATATTCAGATGAATAGATAAATTGCACCCAATAAAACCATGTTTGATACTTTTTAAGTACATTTGATTTGCTTTTCCCTGAACAGCAACTTTCAGGTTCAACTCGACCCACAACTACAACTGAAATACAAAAAGCCCTTCATTCTAATTTGCAATTGTTGCTTAATTTGCTCAAAACTAACAAGCACTACTAAACAAATTGCTCAGAACTTTTTTTATAAATCTACCCTTTAGTGTTTCACACCATGACTCCAATGCTACAATGCTATAGTTTCATATGATCAAATCATAAAAAATGTTTTAAGTGCCCTGTCTTTAACATATGCAAAGAAATAGCAGTGATCTGACCTTTTATATTTTATAGAGAACCCCTGCTGTTAGATGAGAACCAAGGATTCATGACCTCCTCTGATAAAAGCACTAAATCATCCTTAAGTATATTCTGTAGAAGAAACCTGATGTGAAAATACTACTGTTTCCAAAGAAGAATTGTGTTAAATGTTATAAACTTGATAGTTTGTCACTTTTGTACTGGAGGAGCACTATATAAGAAAAACTTTTAACAAACCACTGAACAGAATTTTAATGGATAAGAACTTCTCTTTGATCAATGACCTATATATAATTTGCAGTTACAGCATCTGTCACTTGAACTCTGTGGTTCTAAAAGGAAGTTTATATCTAGAAAATGTACTATGTAACTTCTAGCACATTCCGGTTTACCTGGCAGAATTATCCTTTATTCACTACTTGGTGAATCATGGCTCCAGAATGAAAAGTAATAAATAAATATTCACTGCTTGCCCGTTCAAAAAAAAAAAAACTTTTACAACCTCATTGTTTATTATATTTTTCAGAAATTGAAATAAAACAAAAGTGGAATAAATGTTTAACTGACAAGAGCCAACTGCTCTGTTTGTTTCTAATCCATTACCCTGTAAGAGATTTATCTATACTCATATGAATTCATTTGTCAACAAATGTAGTTTAGTATGACGATTTAGTGGCAGGTCTTTTTTTAAATATCAAGACCCTAGACAAGAATCAAATGAGGGCCTTCTTGGTGTGAATACTAAAGGTTTTAAGACATTACCCACTTCATAAGGAACAGAAGACTACTTTGTGCCTTCTATTTAAGCAGACCTTTTGCTAGAATTTAGTTATATTTAATACAAAAATTGGAGTATTACACAATGAGTTCTATTTATAAAACAAGTAATCTGACATTTAAATATTGCCTGGTGGGAATCAATTACTGCTGTTGAAACATATGGACATAGAAGATTCCCACCAGTGAATGTTTAAGGGAATGTCAGATTGTTTATGTCAGATGTTTTATAGATAGAGCCTCATGAGAGATTTTATTTTGTGAAATACAAAGAGGGGAAAGGCAGAAAGATGGTGAAGCGACATGTTTATGCTGACAAAAGGAATAATGAAAACATGGTATACCTACTAATAATTTAGAGGTAGATTAGGTCTGTACAGTGCAAAATTATTCCACATTGAAAATAGTAGTAAGATTAGGTGATGGAACAAAAATGAATTGACATATTTATTTATGAAGTGTCTAGTATCCCACAATGGAGTTTTCATTGGAGCAGACAAAGGTGGCATTTGGCATGTGCTATTTAACAAAGCAGACCACTGCACATGAGTAGTAGGTATTAACACTTAATATATAGGAAATTTATAAAAGCAGCCAACTGAGGAGCTGTCCATAATCTGTTTCTCGGAATAGTTTTTCATATACTAATCCTCTTTTCCAGTTGTAATTCTGGGCTTTCTGTTTTTTTCTATCTTGCTTAGTTTGTTTGCCCTTTTCTTTTGAAACCATAGTGGGTATTATTGCAGGAGTCTGCAAACTTTTATGGCCACTAGGCCATTTCAGGGGTGGGCGGGAGCACTTTGAGTCCGGCCCTGATGGCTACACCCACCACCAGGGAACACCCCCTGAAGTGAAATCCCTCTCCTCGGTATGCAATGCGAAGCCGGCCACGGTAAATAGGGGAGCAACAGCAAGGAGGCGGCACCGGAGCACCAGCAGTTCCTAATGCCCCCTCACAGATCCGGCCGGCAACCCGCGGCTCAGGAGTTGCCAGACTGCAAAAATTGTATTAATTTTAGAAAACCTCATTAGGCCATTTGGTTTCTTCAAACACTAATGTCTTTGACTTTTTTGAACCCAAAAATGAACCTTCACTTCAAATATATTGTAACCCGGGGACGGAGATTATACTAACCTTTTGAACATAAATATTATATTTCAGCTGTACTAAAATGACACATGTGTTTCTGTCAAAACCAATTAACATTTAAAGTGTAAATCCATTTTTTGTTAAGAAAAAAAAAATATCCCCTATGTGACCTTTGTACATTTCAGGGATTATTTCCTTTGTAAACCGATTTCTGAATGGAAAAAACTGGTTCAATATAACCACTGGGTGCATTTTCAGTTTTAATGAGGAAAGTTGCAGTGTCCGCATCCCTGTAAAAGTAGTTAACATTTAGGGAGTATTTCACCAAAACTGAAATTTCAGGGGATGCCTAAAACTGTATCTCTGTGCAGCCTTCTGGGAAAATCAATGAGTCAGTCGCACAATAAGGAATCATACACTGTTTGTACACTTTTAGTGTGGAAGATTGCAATGATTTTTTGGACAGATTTAGATTAGACAGATTAGATTGAACAGTTTTAGATTACTGCAGATAAAAAAGAAACATTTTAATAACGTTAAAATAAAAATTGGCTTTTCCAGCAATTGTATGTTATTATGTTTTTAATGAAAATAAAGCCAATGTATTCCATTTTATATTAAGCATAAAAAACTAATACTCCCACTTTTGAGTCAGTGACAACAAGAGGACATTCTAGGAATAGCTGTGGTTTAGGTTCCTTGCTCTGAGCCAGTGTATTGATTTCA
Organism: Pyxicephalus adspersus; assembly: GCF_032062135.1. NCBI lineage: Eukaryota > Metazoa > Chordata > Amphibia > Anura > Pyxicephalidae > Pyxicephalus > Pyxicephalus adspersus. The sequence continues at coordinate 61,445,429 of NC_092858.1, forward strand.
CATTTTATTTGCAATTAGATTCTCTGCATTTTTAACCAAGATCTATGCCACTTACTTCCAAAACATTTCCCATAATAACCACATCTTCTTTCTAATTCTAAAGACATTGATTGCTTCTAACATCAAAGAGTTCTATGGTCAATAATGTAATCTGTATTATCTTGCTGAGCATGTAAGGCAAATTATGTGATGTAAAGAAATTACAGAGATAACACAGTGACAATGTGCTTTATTGTTGTTTATGATTTATTTTTAATCAATATTACTTCACCAACAAGAGCCATAGCATAAAGTCTAAATGGATTTCTAGGCCTAATTAATATGTGACCCAGTATTTCTGAGTAGAGCCAAAACATTTTTTACAGTTGTGGGTGAAGTGGTAAAGGGTTATAAACTCTTACAGGTTGTCCTGATTTGTCATGTTTGACAAATATATTCTGAATTTATAGATGCTACTTTTAATAACCAAAGTGTGCAAATCATGGCTTTAATTTGTAATAATATTGATTAGCAGTTGCCAACCTAATACATACTGGGTAGGGCAGGTATTCAATATTATTTTCAGCAAGATGTTTTTGTGGCATAAATGCAGGCTTGGACTGGCCCACCAGTGGATTTTATATTGGGTGTATTTTGCCTAAAAGTATAGTGCCATCACCATGGGATGTAACTAGCTTACAAGGCTGTCAATAACAAAACCTGGCTCACCTCCTCATCCCACACACATCAACTACATTGAAAGCCCACCTAATGTCACTGATGTTTGGGTGCCATCTCTCCTCACAGTACCAGCATACGCACAACTCCAGATGTCATAAAGTGAATAAGTCCACCTGCCTACCCTCTTCGTAATTTTAGTGGTACCACCAGCTGTAGCAGGTATGGATGTAAAACCACTGTGTTCCTGATGATGCAGGAACTAGGGATGATCTGGGGTTTAAAGGTGCAGGAATTAAAGCCTTCAATCCTGCAGCAAATCCATCCCAGGTTTGCTGCATTCAGCTTCAGTGATGAAAGTGAATCCTTTCCATCCTTGGAGAGCTTTAATAAATCAGGCCCTTGATGTGGAAATGAATACTGACCCTTGTCTTGTTCATATTGAATATCCTGAAGATTATGGACATTAGACAACTATATAATTGTGCCGTTTTATTTGTAAGGTTTTGGCCTAACACAATGAAGATGTAGGGTGCCTTAAGAATTTGAAACACTTGATAATATATAATATTTTTTATATTAGGTTATTTATTGTGCACAATAATCCTGTGTTAACGTGTACACACTGAATAAGTGTAAGCCTAGGATTAATAAATCTTTTTCTGTCTTTACAGTCAATAAACGAGAACATACCTCGGCATTTTGGGTCATATTTAGTGTTTTTCTTGGTGCAGTTGCCATGCTGTGTAAAGAGCAAGGCATAACTGTTTTGGTAAGTAAACTAACTTACTAATTGTTTAAAACTGTTAAACTTAATAAAATAGATCAGGACACAAATAAATACATAAAATGTTTTGGTTAAAAAAAAAAAAAACTTTATTGCTTAGTGACTTTACCTTGAAAAAAACAAAATAGTAAAGGCATAATGAAAAACTAAATAACTTTTAAAATATTTAGAACATGCTTCCATGAGAGCATTATTTCAACACACAAAAGCATGCCTGCTACTCATGAATTAATATCCAAGTGGGATATATTTTCCTATAGTCTTGATAAATCCATAAAAAAGATTTTGATTTATTGATGTTGAATTTAAATATTTTAGATTTTTCTTCCCCATTGAAGCTTATGGTCTCTGGAAATGGAAATAAGAAAAGATTATTGTCTTTGCTAGGGTTTGAATGCTGTATTTGATGTCTTTGTAATCTGCAAGTTAAACATGCTGGAATGTATCCAGAAGGTACTGCACAGGGACAAAACCCCAGAGGTGAGTGTATTCAATTTCCCATTCCCTATTCAGAACAGATTCTGGGCTCCTCAGTTTCTGCACAGTGTGATCTTGTGTCTGTCGCTCAGTTGCATTCTTGAAAGAGTCTTTTTATTCAAAGGAAAAAAACTCCTGCCCTTTGATTTCCTTGTTGCTGTGGGAATATGTAGCCAAACCTATTTTGTTGAAAGGAGCAAAAGCCATATTTGCAAGGTGTGGTTAGGAAGTAACTCTTAATAACATTCATTCTTATTTCACTGGAGTTGAGAAATACCAATTCCATATGTGATGCACACTTTTATACTAAAAGTAATTAGCTACTTCCCACTATATATATATATATATATATATATATATATATATATATATATATATATATTTATTTTTTAAAGTGGTATTGCATTTTTCCATATACTGAAAGTGGCAGTGAACTGTTTTTTTCTTTTTTTTTCCTCAATCTCAATTTGTCAGAATGTAAACATTAATATAGTACTTGCATGCTTTTTTTTTCCTAGCAGAAGTTTCCATTTCTAAAAAAGGGATTGTTTACAAGGATCAGCCTCTTGGCCATTGGAGGAATGTGTGCGCTTTATATACGCTGGCGTATAATGGGCACTGGACCACCAGCATTCACTGATGTTGACAACCCAGCATCTTTTGCTGATAGCTTTTTTGTGAGAGTGAGTATCAGACATTACATTTTGTATGCTAAAAATGCCTAAGCATTTCATACAGAGATAACTATTTTGCTATTAAAGATGACTATTTAATCTTTAGGGGTTCACTGGAAGTTGATCTTCAGCATTCCCCCTAATTTGGTCATACTTCTGTAGTTTTAATGTTTGAATTGCTCTGGTATTTTTATATTACATTACTACTTTTACAGGTTCATATTCATTGTACTGTATTTGCTATGTACATTTTTTTCTTATTGCTTCTTGTTCTTTTGTATAGGTGTCTTGCTTTTTATTCTCTTGTAAAAGTGTAATATATATATATATATATATATATATATATATATATATATATATATATATATATACATACACTGGGGTTATGACAAAAAGGAAAGTGTTACAACAGTCAAATAAAATATGGTGGGTCTGCCTTGTGTGAAGAAAGGGATATTTGCAGGGATGGCAGAAGGTACTTTCAAGCTAAGAGCTTGAGTGTTTTGAAGTTATTAAAGTGTTATTTACTGTGTTTCAGACTGGATAGTTGAACGTGAATTATTAAAGTATCAAGTTTATCCCTATATTTTATATAAGGACATATGTGGACAGTATAAAGATATGAAAAAGAAGGCCGTCACAATGCAGTTGGGAACCTTTAATAATAGACAGACTTATGCAGTGTCCCTTGGTTTGAACTAATGAAATTAATAAAAAGAGGAAACCTAGCATAGACCTTGTTTTCCTGTAATTTTCAAATTGCTTATAGCAGTAGCTAAAACTGTAAATGTTGCTAAAATGTGATTTGCATGATACATCTTAGTGAAACTAGGGAGCAGTATGTTTTAACCTTGTGCAGAATACATGTATGCAAGAAAGTGCACCTGTGCTGATGATTCTGTTAACATTGAATATCAGACATTGAAATATTTTTTTTTTGTCTTAATGACAGGTAATAAACTATAATTACTATTATTCCCTAAATGGATGGCTGCTGCTGTGCCCCTGGTGGCTGTGCTTTGATTGGTCAATGGGCTGCATACCTCTTATTAAATCTCTCAGCGATTTTCGGATAATGGCACCAGCAGCACTTTGGTTCTGCTTGTTTGGCTTAATGTACCAGGCTTTATTCTCCAATAATGGCCAAACGAGAAGGTGAGATCTCTGTGTATTTCCAATAATGGAAGCATGGCTTTTTTGTCAGTAGGGTGCCAGGAGCTCATGAAACCTACATTTCTAGACACTACTTCTAATCAGTAACATAATTTTATTGCTTTATTTTATGACATATACCCTTGTCTGGCTCAGCTGTTGTATAGAGTGCCATGCTAGTATATGTCTGGCCTTTCTGTTCATTTAGTGTAATAAGGGTCTTTTCTCTTCTTTGTCCTTCCCAAAACCTCTTAATGTCTAATACATGTAAGTTGATGATACAGTAATTTCCACATGGACCTCTGTCCATTACTGAACTTCAGAATTTTTTACTGGAGAATAGCAAATGGATTATTGGGCACAGAAGACTTTACAAATACAAAATTGCTACATTGGTATTGCTAACAGAAAGAAAACAACTGATACAACTCAAACTTTGGGATATGATTTAGTAACTCTCCTAATGGACATGTGAAAGTCCATTTTTGGTTTGTATTGCTTAGCTGATGTGATGCATGTAAAAATACATATTTAGTTTTTGTAAACTATTGTTTATATTTCTATTGTTTATCTATAAGTCATTTTTAGGCAGCTTCTAAATTTTAGGTTTGTTTGCTATTTAATCTTCCTCTGAATGTATACAGATTTAAAATGTATTTTAGTAGCTGCCTTTTATGTCAGATACTTGAATATTGAATATGTGATAAGCCAACACCTATAGCCACCTACACTTTTGCATTATTTTAAGTCAGACTGAACAGACAGACTTATTTTGATGGATAATAAATTAAGATTTGATCATCAATTGTGATGAATTCTCAGTATCTTGTCTACCATCAAGAGGACAATAACACAGCAGGAAATTTTCTGTAGAAGCATTGCCCATTTCTTTACTTTTGTGTGAAGAAAGAATCAAAGTATCCAGTGTGTATTACTGCCATCATCTGCCAAGTATTACAGCAGGTCTGTACCTCCAGTGACTCCTCCAAGGATAGGCAAATATCTTTGTTCTTTTGATCTTGGAAAAATCCCTTTTTTTTACCTGTGGGCAGCATAAACGTGTTTAGATAATAAGCAAATATGGCTGTCAATTTTACATAATGTGTACAACTACGAGCTATGTATAAAAATGTGTTTTTTCTAAGATCCACAATATAGTTTACGTTTGATATCTTTTGCATGTTCACATATGTCTATAGGAATCAGCAGTTGTAAGTGCAGAAAATGAAGAAAATATTTGTGCTTTTTGAGATTCCAATGTTCTCCGATTTTTTTAAACTGGGTGGGATTGAGCTGTGGTGTTTGGCCTCCCCTGTATTGTGACCCGACTTTTCAGTAACCACCCAAAAACAGCTGGGTAGTTGTTGAAAAGTCCCGGGTGGTGCACCCAGTTTTAGGGGGCCAGGGAGAACACTAGATTTAGAGAGAGTGCAAGCATACCTGTGGATGGGGAAAAAACTCCTATAGGTGTACTTGTTGATACTTTGCTCAAAAAGATAATGGATCAGTTGGTATACACTTATCCTGCACTGTTTTATCTTGGGGCATTGCCACCAATGTGATAGAATGAGACAACTGACACACAGCCTCGAAACCAAAGGTTGGAAGCACCAGGCGGAAACTTGGCTAGCCACAGTGGCACCATATACCATATATACATAGTGGAGGAGGGCTGTATAATTGGCTTAGGTAAAAGATGTATGCATGGAGTCATATGCTGTCATTTCCTGAACCTGCTGCCATTAAGCTTCATCTAGATCGGATGACGTAGATTGGAAAAAAAATTGCAGATCTTGCTGCGCATGCGTGAGATCATCAATTTGTTTTCTATTGATGAAAGAGCTCCTTCTGTGCATGTCTGAGATGCTCGGGCATGCGCAGAAGGAGCAGCCAGGCTCTGCTGCACCCTTTTTCTTTTTTTTTTTTTTTAAAAAAGGTGTTGCACTTAAAAAAAAACACAACATTTTTACTTTAAGTTTTTTACTTTTCAGTTTAGCAATAAAGGATTAATCACCTATCATGTTATTGTTGGCAGCTCAGGCAGTGTCTGTCTGTAAGGATTTTGCTTCACTTCTGTGCAGGGGATGCAATCGGAAATTAAAAGAACATCTCCACAAAGTGTGGGGTATTGCCACCACAGAGGGCTGTTACCCAAATGTTTGTCACCAGAACAAACAGAGGAAAAATCAACCTCAAAGTTCACTAAATAGGAGCTAATCGAAACTTTAGATTAAAATATATCTTTTAGGGGTATAGGTAAAACTTATTTCCCTTTTCTACTTAAATTTGTTTACTATTGTGACTTCTGTGTAATTGACGATTTGCAGAATGAGTGGCAAGAACGTTGTTTTAAAAGGCAATAAAATGAGAAATGTACAAGCATTTGAACTGCTGTCACAAACTTTCAGACAAATTGACAGGGGAATAAGTCATAATATACCCCTATAGAGGGTTTGTAATTTTTGAGAATTGAGGTTGTTTTAACTCATTTACTGTTTGTTAAAAATAGTTAATGTTCTGCCATTAGGGACTTTAATAATTTAATTGCTCTCTAACGACAGTACTTTAAATATACATATAACTTGCACATCCAAGCAAAATCTTTGGGTTAAAGGGCAATAGGTAGTACAAACATTTAAACTATTTAAGCCACATTATATTGTTGAAGGTGTAGACCATTTATATATTTGTTTTACACATAGTACAAATACATTTAGCATGTTGGGGAAATACTGCACAGTGAATTACTTCTATTCTACTGCAAACTTTGATTTTATAAAGATGCATTATGTGACTCCTAAGGTTACTACAAAAATGGGGGCATTGTCCTTGTAAACCTTGATTTTCAAACCTACATTAGATGACTAATATTATCCCTGCTCTTACTGCCTCTGTTTATTTGCTAATAAGTGTTTGTGTTTTCCCCACAGAATTGTTACCATGGGGCTGGGATTTCTCGTGATACCGTTTCTTCCTGCCAGTAATTTATTTTTCAGAGTTGGATTTGCTGTTGCTGAACGGGTTCTTTATCTGCCTAGTGTTGGTTACTGTATGTTGCTAACATATGGCTATAGTAGAATCTGTAGACAATATAATAAAAAGGTAGGTATTCACATGTCATAATATATCAGGGTCAAAGTTTGAATATCTTTGGCTAAAGTCAGTTTATGTAAATGCAAAGCACAAGCAGAAAGTTTAAAATCATTAGTAACTCATGAGTAATCTCAGATTTACCTTTCATAAAGAGAAATTCATTTTTCTAATACCACATAAAAACAAACTTATCTTCTTAGCTGGCTCACCAGCAGTTTGCTGTCATTTTGATTAACATTGATCTGATCAGAATGCTGTTCTGTCAGATTTGTTAAAATTGAAGCAAAATTTGGAAAATGTCATTGTTACTCATTTGGTAATGCTTATTTCTCATCAGAAACTTGTGACTCTGACTGTATTGGGACTTTTGGCCACCAACATAATGCGATGTGTCCAGAGAAGTAACCAGTGGAAATCCGAGGAACTTCTCTTTCAAAGTGCCCTTTTTGTTTGTCCACTAAATGCTAAAGTAAGTATACTGACTGTTATATAATGCAATATATTTTTACCCTGGTTTGTGACTTTGTAAGCTTCTGGTAACTATTTCCATGTATCTTTAAAATCTTTGGATTTACTTAAAGAATTATTTTGCTTCTAAGAAATAGCAGTTGTTTAGGGACTTTTTAGCAAAGCAAAGATGTTCTGCAAAGGGCCTTCACTTCTTTATTAATATGTGTGTGTGCTTGTTTATACAATTTGTGTTTTCAGTCATGAGGAAAAGAAAGTTCAATTCTTAGGTTTTATGCATCCGGACAAATACCCCATGGTTTTATAGTTTGTAGAAAGCATCTTTAGCAGCAATAACTTGAGGTAAACAGATTCTGTATGACTTTCCCATTCTCTGACATCATTTTGGAGGAATTTTGTCCTACTCTGTAATAAACAATAAACCGCAAGGATAATACAATTTTAGAATAACGTCTTCTAAGTTCCTTCCAATAACGCATTAGAGTTAGAAAAGCCAATTCAATAACTTTTTGTATTTTTTATCCTTGCTGTTTATTGTCAGGAATTTTTTGTGCACCAAATTTTGGATAATAAAATTGCTGTCCTCATCGTGTGGATCCTATATCGTATTGATTTATTATCTCTACCCATTCATCTGAAGATTTGCAAAACACATTGAGAAGTGGGAGTAATATTCTGTCATGGAAAATATTATATGTTTGACAAGAATTTGCTATCATCTCAGCTACTTTTGTACAATAACTTCCAGTCAAAGCAATAAATGAGACTCTGTTTTGTTATCTTTGTTTTAATGTTTTTGTTTTTCATACGCTTAATTCTTAATTCTTTTTAAGTGTTGATGGTGGTGGGGAATTCATTTTTCACTTTTCTTCTGCAGTTTGACTTAGTCTTAAATTATTATTAAGACTGTGTCGTGTGTCATATGAGGATGTATTTATCTAATTTTATAACCTGCTAACATTCAGTTAGTTTTATTATGCCCTGATACTCAAAATCTTAGAATTGAACATGGTCTCATGATTTCAGTGCATGCAAATATTCATTGCAGGCCTAATTAAATGGCTATGATATAACAATTTAGTATTATTTATCATCCTGCCTGCAGAGTGCTAGTGGTGGGATTTTCAGAATTGTTTAGTGTGCAGCCATGTGTGTAAATCTGGGCTGTAGTGTAAACTGATTTTCCAGGAGCTGATGCAGCCTTAGACATAGGCCGCTTTTTTTTTAGCTGATGTGAGGTCTCCTTCTTGCTGTAGACACATACTAGCTGTACCAGAGATGAAATGTATATACATTCCAACACCCAACCTAGCTAGTATTAAATCATGCAATCCATACCATGGGAAATATTCACAACCTGCTGAGATGCAAGGAACTCTGCAACAGGCTAACCACTGGACGTGATTATAGTCAGAAGGCACAGTTTGCTGCCCAGCAGGAAAAACTCCCATAAACCACAGAGGCTGTGGGGATTTTGTTTTATGAAATAGCCAAACTGAGGGAGAGCATCCAGCTTTGGGCTTAGAAGAAGGGTACTATATAGGTGAATACTGTGGTTAAACAAGTCATGCTATTCTCAAGAGAGACAAGCACTGGCAGCATAGACAACCAGTTTAAGACACATTTAGTTTGATTGTATCTACATAATTCTAGCAGCTACAAAAGAGGGACAGATAACAAAGGAGCACTGTACACAGCACCATTCTGTTCTGTAGAGAGGGAAGGAGGGAGGGCAGACTAGCGGCACCTGCTGTGCTCATCCCCATTGGCTTGTACAGCAGTCCTTCAAGGATCTGACTGGACAGATCTATAAACGTTATTGGTTGAGCACTGTACACATTTCAGATTCCCGCACAAGATGGATAAGAATCATCTGACGTTTCTACATAGCCTTATCCTGAAAGATTGCTTTTGAAATTTGATCCTAGATATGAGTGAGCCTTGTTACTAGAAAAAAAAAATGAACAGCGTTATTCCAGGGTAAACATCCATAAACATCCTTTTTTTTTTTTTGTAGCTTTGTTCAACTTGTGAGGGGCATGACCGTGCAAAACCAAAACAATGGCACGTAAATGGGTTTTATATATTTATTTTACTAAACCTAGCTCAGAGAAGACTGACATTTATTGTGAACAAAGAAAGGGATAATTAGTTGCCAACAGAATTTTCCATAACCATTAATGTTTTAAGATTGAAACAGTGTTTTTATTTGTAATCTTCTGGTCATAGAGTGTTCCTGGTTTGCTCATCTGAAGCTTTGAAGCTCTTTCAAATATCCTGTCCATTAGTGCTAAGGGTGCTTCGCAGGAGCCCTCTCAAGCACATTAGTGATCAGTCTGTTGCATTTTTGGTTATTGAGCATGGATTATTTACTGGTTTGTTTGTGTCAATGCAAGCAACATTTGATTTAAAAACTTCAAAGTATGATCATAACAAAGTTGGTATTGAAAACCTGTATAATTATTGTATTACATGTCTGACAATTATGGCACTTTATTTCAAAAAAAATATTAAAATGAAGTATGTTTTATAATTTGCAGGTGCACTACAATGTGGGTAAAAATTTAGCAGACCGCGGGCATCAAACAGATGCCATTAAATTCTACAGAGAGGCTGTAAGGTAGTTTTGTAATATTACTTTTTAACAAGGATGAATATTAATATGGAATATTTGTATAATACCATTCAAATATTGTTTTATACTTTTCTCAGCTTCACCTGTTATTACTAAATTTTACTTTTGTGACATCGAATAAAGCTATAAACCTGTTAAATGCAAATAAAACTGAATATAGTCACCCAAGTTTCTTAACATAACTCAGAATTAGATTGGGACAATAATGTAATATGCCAGTTTTGTGCAGCAGTAAACTAACAAATTTCCTAAACATCTCATTGACCTTAGACTACATTAATGACATATGTTTATGGTAGGGACATTAGATTGTGAGCTCCTTTGAGGGACAGTTAGTGACATAACTGTCGACTTTGTACAGCGCTGCGTAATATGATGGCGCTATATAAATACTGTGTAATAATAATAATAATACTTGTGATGGGTTGCCTCAGTGGCCATTCAAAGTGTGGAAGAGGTCACACTAAACAAAACTGGAATTAGTTTGTCTTAACACTGGAAGCATGCTTACTAGGGGGTGGAGCAGAGGGGTGATGTAGTGTGCAGCAGGAAAGTCACCAGGTTGTATTGCTTCTTTGTAGATTTAAAAAGCCACCATGATCATGTGGCGTGTAGTAAGGTTGTGTAAGTCACTAGAGTTGCTGAGCATATTTACAGATGTTGATTAGGTAGAACAGTGCACATATATGTGTTTTTAGCTCCAGTGATTAAAAGCATTCTTTTTTCTCTGCATCACAGATGTACATTTACCTGAATCTGACAGCCAATGCCTTTCACAATATTTACACCCCGTGTATAAAATCTTCCACAAAGCTGCCTTTGCCTAACCAGTGGGTCCCTTTACTTTTCTAAAGTGCATATGGAAAAGCCCCATAGAAGACCCAATTTATAACATAATATATGTTGATATATAGGGCCCTAAAATGATTAGTTTCTATACATTTGTAAGATTCTTACCTACTTTACTTCATCACTTCATTTGCAACACAGAAAACATCGCATACAACAGGAAAGCTCCCAAGACATCATGGATGTGAGCTTTTTACTTGCTTAAGCATGGTTATCTGATAGGCTAAAGAGGAATGGCAGCATTTAGGGGGACTATTAATTAAATCAGTAAATGTGATTTTCACCAAACATTCTCTAGTGGTGAATAAAAGACTTACCGCTTAAAACACATTCAGTTGGTAGATTCACCTGGAGAGAATGTTTGCTAAATGTCTGACTGATGCCACCTTGTCAAACACTATGGTGCCAGTTTGATCCATTTATTTCTGTTTCATTTATTAACTAAACAAGGACTGATCCATCGCTTGAAAAGGAACATCATTCACATGGAATAGTAATTCTAGATTTGCCATAGAACTGAAATACATTTTATAAAATAAGATTAAGCATACAATTACCTTATTTTCTTTATGAAAGGGACATTGTGTCTGTTGAACCACCCATTAGTAACCATAATAACATAGCAAATATATTTGAAACTTTTAGATTAAACCCAAAGTATGTACATGCAATGAACAATCTTGGAAACATTCTAAAAGAGAAAGAAGAACTCCATGAGGCAGAGCAACTGTTGACACGAGCTGTCTCCATCCAGTAAGTAACTAGGTTGAAATTAATGGCAAATGTATTTTTATTCATGTTGCTGGCCATATTCACTGTATGACTTTTTTAATTATAGGCCAGATTTTTCAGCTGCATGGATGAATTTAGGCATTGTGCAGAACAGCCTTAAACAGTTTGAAGAAGCTGAAAAAAGCTATTTAACTGCTATCAAATACAGAAAAAAATATCCAGACTGTTACTACAACCTGGGGCGACTGGTAAGTGTCCTGGTTTTCAAAAAAATTGTTCATGTTATTTTTTGACATGTTTTCTAAAAAACAAAAATGTGAATGTTTCATTTTCCTTATGTATTTGCCTTTTTGTGCGTTTCTTCATGGAAGCCGCTTATTCCTACAGTGCACGGATAGCATGTGTATTTTATATACAATTTTTGAAAACTGATTGTAGGGATAATATTTATTATTATACAGTACATGTGCCTATATAAACCACATTTGTACAACACTTCATGGGTATTGCTGTACATACCAGAGTGAGAGACATAATTGAAGGTTCCTTAATTTTGTGTAACTCTAAACCAATGAGCTGTAGGGGCATTTGCTGTCGGTTGATTTTGCAGTTTTTTCCCAACATTTTTACCGGACTTTAAATAACCCCATATGGAATAAATAGGGATTGTATTTTTGGGTGCACTAAAATTCTTTTTAATGTCTTTTTACTAAAAATATACATTTTATAAACAATTTGCATAAGCATAGTGTACCAGCTACTTACTAAGCCTGTAACTACTAAAATTTTAAGTAGGTGTGCGGAGGAAAAGGAAGGGGAAAAAATCGCTTTAGCAGTGAAAGAGTTAAAGCATTGGTATAGTTGACCTTTAGAGGCAAATCCTTAACAAGTTAGGCTGTTTTATGATTCAATAAATTCCAAGTGACCATTTCAAATCTCCATTTTGACTGAGATAAGCAGTCATTGCAACAGGTGTTTTACTGGAATTTTGCATAACATATTTATTATAAAATTTGGCTTGATCCTGCCCAAACATGATGTTGAGGTGTAGCTTTTTAAGGGTGCCATTAGCAGGCAATAACAAACACTTTTGACTTGATCCTAAAATTCTAACAAGATCTCCATAGTTCTCCTAGGCAATCCGTTCCGCTCCTCAGAGAGAGGTGTCCTCTTATCCAAGGCCTACATCAGATAAAATCAGAATTTATTATTTATTTTGTAATCAGAATCTTTCATGCATGGATGCCTTTAGAATACAAACCAGCTGTACGAGATGTCAGAAAAAAAGGTTTATTTCTATCTTTTTTTCTTATTTACAACTGAAATGTTACTTGTGAACAACTTTTCTACTCTAATTTTAGCAATGTGCCATACTGCTGTGTATTGCAACCGAGACAGCTAAAATGAAAACACATTTCTGGAAGCCTCCATCTTTGTAATAATCTGTGCACAATGCTCAATAGCTGGGATAGAAATTCTCCCCTTTGATGTAATGCAATCCACAGCCTATTCTTCTGTTTACTATTGAAAATGGTTAATAAAGAAAGGTGTTACAATCGGAAGAGGAAGTTTAGATTGAAAAGGATTAATTCTCCCAATTAAAACATTCCAGTGCCTTGTTAATTTTTACACAACACAGCTGAACTTTTAATATCTTGACTATTTTAAGTTCAATGTCTAGAACCCAAGATTACTATTTAATCATATTAAAAAATCTAGTGGTTTGTACAACTGTGCCAACTAAGGATTTTTAATACAGGAGTTGTATAATTACTGAAGATCAAAGTTCAATGTTCAAATCCTTAACTGCTTTGTAAAAAATTATTTTTATAAAGTGACAGCTTTGTGGATAATCGTTTTACATCTGTCTGCGGGTTGAAACCCAATACAAAAGACACTATCTATGAACTTTCATAGCAAAAGGAGTACAGAAACAAAAGTAGTGAATAAACACCCTGATGTAACTCCTATTTAACAGAGTGACTGTAATAGTAGTAAGAAAGAAGCCACTTTATTAAAGCCTTTTAAAGCTTCAGTTTGCTTTACGTAATGCCTTACAGTAAAGTGAACATTCTTTTTATCAAGCCAGTGTGATATCTTGTGGATTCCATCAGAAAATATTCCCCAATCTATTTCTCTGCTTTCCTCCTCAGTGTCCCTCCCTCCCATTTCTGAGCTCTCTCTAAAATGTTAAATACTTTGAGGCTGCTTATCTAAAGATGAGAATGCTCACTCAAAAAATTTGTGAGTATTCATTTTGAATATGTAATTATTTGCAGACTAAATATTTAAACTGGAAATTTTTCATACATTTGGGTAATTTAGGTGAATATTTACATCATTTATTGTGTGTACATTTGTAAATCCTTAAAGCAGAACTAAACTGGAAAAAAAATCACACCTTTAATTCCGCAGATCCTTTGATCCTGCAGGAGATGGGTCATCGATGGGTCATCGATTGGGTCCCACAGCGATCAAGAAAGCAGGGGAGAGGGTTCACCCCTGTTTTTTTTTACTTTTCATACATGGGTTGTCCACCCTTTTTTGTAAAGTAAAAATTTTGTTGATAGGTTCGCTTTAAATGATTGTTCAAACTGGCATTGTGTTAACCACTCCCCAGCATCCAGTCATAGGTGATTTTTTTTTTT
>NC_092858.1:61459724-61479486 GCF_032062135.1 Pyxicephalus adspersus
AAAAAAAAAACAAATACTGCAGACAAATTTCTACTTTAAAAAAAGGCGAACTTTAACCATTCCTATTTGTAAAGTGCAGCAGTACTGCTGAAAAATATAATTACAGCCTTGATAAATCAGCATCTTAGCCTGCAAGGTTTAGGAAATGAAAATGCTGAAACTTTCATTTATTACCTCCGTCCTTATAAATCAAGATGAGAAATTCCAGGACACTGGTTTGAGTTCACACGTTTACCACTTTTCTTCTCTCTTCACTGATCTATATCATACTATATTAAACTACCACACCATGTGATCAACTTTTGAAACTGTATATTGTTTACTCTTTACCTTCAGAAGTGCTTTAAAGAAGATTTACTGTTTTGTTATGTACAATGATATGGATTTATCATTTGATTTCAGTATGCAGATTTAAATCGACATATGGATGCATTAAATGCATGGAGAAACGCCACGATTCTTAAACCAGATCACAGTTTGGCTTGGAACAACATGATAATACTGCTTGACAATACAGGTAAAGCTTCCATGTGATGTGTGCTACCTGGTGAAAGAAAGCATTACATGTCTCTCCTAATTAAAACAACAAGCGGTAGGCAGCTGACTTTTTAGGCTGTCAGCATTTGTTTGTTGCTGTATAATGTCTCACCTCGGGGCCACCCAGAACATCACAGCATTGATATGCAAATAGTATCTTGCTCTAAGCTTTGCCATCAAATGGATCTTCAGTGAGCCTAAAATAATAATGTCTATATAATAGGCACTATGTGGACACATTTGGTTTTGCAAAACACTATTTAACCTGATATACCCTGAATGACATAGTGACGGATAACATCTCTCTACATACAAGGCATTGTAACTAAATTGTTATCGCTGCTGTATGTATGTTATTTAAAGTTCAATATAGGCATGCTGAAGCTCTACACCTTTTGTGGAGGTCTCAGCATCTCCTAAGTAATTTTAAAGCTGCCTTCTGGAAATGCCAGTTGCACCATCCATTCCCTCAATCCTGCTAAGAGTATGTCTCCAGTTAGTGTTATGCAGTTATGTATGCTTTACTTATATATCCACTGAGAGATCGACTTTCTCAATGTAATACCAAGTTTTGGAGAGTCGACTTTACTTTAAGCTTTTACAAGTTTATTTTTAACTCATCAATGAGAAATCATTGGTGTCAGTTAAATTTGCCTGAGAGTCACAAACTGCTCATTGCTCAAAGAATCCCTAGCAATCTGCGGAGGAACCCTGGTTTATAAACAATGGTCTTGTCTATACGTGTATAAATCAGGAAAGGTATGGAGTATTCATGTTATGTTTATAAATTCTTACTCTCCCCACAAATATAAATATGCATTCAAAGAAGCTTGCAGCCATGTATCTTGTAAAGGTTTTATTTTTTATAATATAATGTACAGGTGCATTCTTTTTTCTTTGCCAAAACTGTTGAAAATAGTATTCTCCTCATAGCTGACTTGTGATGAGTAGGTAGCAACACATCCGTGGGAACAGGAAATCCTTTCTCCACCACGTCTAGTAGACTAGATTTGAGGATAGTGGATTTGAATTGACATGGGAATAATCAAGACCACTGTAAACTTTTTGGTGTTCCATTGGGAAGATTTCCATTTATTGTTGTAGATAATTGTGGTGTTCCTTTACTTGGTGTTAGGAAATATTACCTGCTTACATTGAAGGTCAGTGGATAAGGGCCTGTTACATTGGCAATCAGTGGGAGAGGTTACTTTGTACACTAGTGATCAGTGGTTCCCTGCTTAGTTCCCAAGAAACCCATGAGAACCTTTGAAGGAAAACTAGCTGAGAAAAGCAACAATTAAAGGATATGGTATAAAACTAAGCATATAATTTCAAGGTTACCAGTTTAAAAGTCCTTGTTTTGTTGTACCGAAAATCTAATCATATATTTTCATGTAACTTGTTTCTTTAGGAAATTTAGCTCAGGCAGAAGCTGTTGGAAGAGAAGCTTTAAAGCTGTTGCCACGTGACCACTCAATTACATTTTCTTTAGCTAATGTGCTGGGAAAAGCAGAGAAATACAAGGTTTGTCTAATGTTTGCTACTTGCTACACATCTCCGATCATCTATAACTACAAATGTATTTCTTATTAGAGAGTTTTGTTTTGTCATGTTATGTTGCCATGGTAGTCCATGTTCTTAAACAAAACTAAACCTTATAAAGCAAAATTAGCTGCAAACGGTCACCTGTTGTAAACATGTTAGCCCCTTTAATATCTATCATAGACATCAAAGTAACTCCCTAACCTTTCTTGGTCATCATAACCTGTAAATCACTAACTGTACTAAGGCTAAATGTAAACTCTGCCCATGTAACACCAGCATGGTCCTCTGGTAATTGTGTTCAAAGCACATAATAATAAGAAGAAAGGGAGATTAAAACTTATATTGACCCTTTCTTCAAATGTCTGAAATGTTTAATCTAGCAGGGCATACTGTAAATGTTATATTTATTATCTGACTTGTTCCATTATTTTCTATGGCCTCTGGAGGTTTCTTCTTTTTCAGAGTGGTATACGGTATATTTTTGCAACTATAGAACACAGCATTTGCTAAATTTTGAGATGCCCTAGGATAAGCATCCACTGTGAGTTACAGGTCCGTACAAATCATGTCTATTTTGAGCTACAGACACCTGTGTTTAGATTACAATCCCGTCATACAGCCGCACCAAGGTTCATTTTACAGTAATAGTCTGTTAAAATCAGAGAGCTTTTGACTCCCTTGTTGGTAAATCATGAATAATGTCTGAATGACAACTTGCTAGAGATATCACTGTTATCACTCATCATATTTAAGCCAAACAATGCAGGTGAGATGACATTATCATTGTAGACCTTGATTATATATTTAGGAAGTACTAAGAAGACACTGTTGGTGCTGTAGAGGCAGCATTCCGGAAAGCAGCCAGATTATTTAGCTACCATTTTACTGTATGCTCAGAGTGTTATACGTCTAGGTGGTGGCTCAAAGAGGCTCACAATCCAATGTCCCTACCATAGTCATATGTCAATATTGTAGTCTAACCCACGCAGACACGGGGAGAACCTGCAAACTTCATATAGATAATGTCCTGGCCGAGATTTGAACCTGGGAACCTAGTGCTGCAAGGGCCAGAGTGCTAACCACTGAGCCACCGTGCTGCCCTACTTGCAGCAGCAACCAGCTGATACGGTTCTTAAATCAATCGGGTGCTATGTAACTGTACTTTAAAAGGTATGACTTATTTTTAGTGAGCAAAGTAAAATAAAAGACCATTCGGGAAAACATGTTATTTATTATAAAAATTGTTATATATGTTTTCATTAACAAACCACCCTGTAATCCACTGTTACTGTTAGCGTGATTCTAGAGACTTCTCTCTTTGGCTATGTTCTGCCATGGTTTTTTCTTAATGTTATATAGTGTGTTGTACAGAATAATGACATTTGCCAACATTCTATTTTGGAGACATGGGGCAGAAAACTGCTTTTCAAATAGCCTGTCATATTTGCATGTTTATTAAAGTAAAAAATGAATTCTGTAACATGCTGGCCAGAGAACAATACATACTGCTAGGTTCATACTGAGTCCATCCATGGAAGTCTTTACTTGATAGAAACATGTAGAAAGATACAATGTTTGCATGCTCTGGTAGTACTGATTTTGTTAGTAATTTCAATCTCCATGCAAACAAGCAGGTCTATCCCTCATGTCGGGTATTACGTTCTAGGAGCTCTATGCCTTGAGTGCACATAAATATTTAAAAGCCTGTAAAAGCAAAAGAAAGGCAACATACATATTTGTATAGTGTATCCATTCCTAAAATCTTAGTAGTTAGAAGAAACATTTAGCTATAAAGTATTTGCTATGCCTTTCCATCCAGAAATATTAACATGACTGCTCAATTGTGTTAGTCAGCAGCTCAGATCCTTTTGCTGTAAATAGTATGTTACTAATAGTAGTTTTATTTACTATTACAGTACAAAAAATGTAAGGTTTATTATTTATTATGCAGTTTATTACATGTTGTAGTAGTTTAGTGATCTTTAAAGTTGATTGCGTATAGTAACTGCACAGCTTTGCTGTTTATTCACAATAAATTTTAAAAGCTCTGCACAGTCTTCATGAAGCCAAATGCACAAAAATGTAGCTAGAGTATACAGTTTGATCTGATCTGAGTGCACAGTTCAAGATCTGTTTTTGTATTTTTCAATTATATGTTCAGATTTTGTAATGCTGTGAAAGCTTTCTGTAATTCATAGGTGATTGTTTGGCCACATGAGGGCAGTGTTTTTTTATTGTCTTTAGGGGAGGATTGTATTTTTACATGATATCCACCAACATTATGAATTTTATTTTAACGGATCTATATTTTTATTTTATACCAAACTAACCAATAAGAACACTTACAAATGTCAGAGTACTCTATAGTTTCGGGATAAAACTAAAACCATTCAATTTTCTTTTCTTTCTGACAAAAGTGTACTGCAACCTTTTACAAATGTACATTTTTCTATTGTCTTATCCTAGGAGTCTGAAGGTTTGTTCCTTAAAGCTATTGAGGCTAACCCCTCATCTGCAAGTTATCACGGCAATTTGGGTAAGGCTTTGATTCTGTCATTAATATATTCTTTAAGGGAAAAAATGTCACACTTTAGACATAAACTGTGAGATATTTTCACACTGATGGAGTAGAAAATTAATTATCAAACAATGTCAAGAAAGGAATGTAAAAAGGCATATGTTTAGCAGTTCTTTCTCACTGTGTTGTAATTGAAAGGGGTAAAATCAATTTCAATCAAATATAAGTGTGCACAAAAGGCCCAGCAATTGGAGTGAAGCCTTTCCTTTATGAGGAGATGACTGTTAGAACTGTAAAGACTCCTGGTGCAAATGCTTTGTTTAGAAAACCCCATGAATAGAATTAAAAAATGGAAGAGGACTTTTGAGACCTGCTTTTTCCTACAGTAGAATTCTGTCAAAGTTTTCAAGACATGCTGAGTTAAAATGCTGGTAAAAGGCAGCAGCACCACGGAGAAAGTGGACTGGGCAAAACATAGATAATCTCTAGGTCAATTCAATTATTAGGGGTTTTTTTGTCAGATGATTAGCAGAATGTTATCTATTTTTTATTATTGTTATCTACTGTATTCTACTACAGTAATTTGTTTGTATAAAATTATGTTTTAGGAAATGTAAACTTCTAAACAAAAATCCACAAAGTCTAATTAAATATGTAATTTCTGTCATTTTCCTTTACCAAGGCAGTAGGAAATTTAGTTTAGGGTGATCACATACAGTTTAATTCTGCTCTGATTCAAGCCCCTGGTGGCTAACAGAGGTAGACTATTGTTGGATGAATACTTCCAATGTGTTCCCCAAATAAACATTTTTTATTTTTTCCTCCTTTTCTGGGATTTTGATTAAGAAAAATTAAAGAGTGCATAAAAAAAAAATTAGCTAAAAACAGTGCGTTATGTACTCCATATTTAAAGTCCAACTAAACAAAATTGTGCATGGCAATTTCTCCTAGCTATCGGGTTTATAAGTGAATGTAAGCAGTGTAAAGAATCAAAGTGGTGGACAGAATATCTGTTTTATGGGCCAAATGTGCTTGCAGATTGCTTTACAGCTATTTCTTGTGATTGTAGCCATTGGGAGGGTCGATCAGATATATCAATCACAGGTAGTATACTATATAGTGTACTATATTTCAATTACACATTGTTTTAAATGTTTGCAGAAAAATTATCCTAAACAAACATCCTAAATACTAAAAACTGTAACTTGTTTCAGCTGTGCTTTACCATCGCTGGGGACATCTGGACCTGGCCAAAAAATACTATGAAATTTCCATGAAGCTTGACCCTTCTGCTAAGGGAACCAGAGAAAACTACAATCTCCTGAAACGAAAGCTGGAACAGAGAGGCCATATGTGAAATACAGACATGGAACACTACAGCCATTTGCAGACACATCTGGTATTGAAATACTGTACATTTTTTGGTAGCACTGTTCATTTATTCTAAATAAAATTGTAGCAGGTCCAGAATAATAGCCAGATAGCTCTCAAAGTATACTTAATGTTATTTCACCTAAAAATGTAGAAAGAAAAAAAACTCTGGAAAGTACAACTAGTACACTACTTGCTACACCCATAGAAAACATGAATTGTACTGATAGCATTTTTAGCTAAATTTTTTTTTTATTTTGTAGCATATGTCCTGAATGCAAAGTCTTTTATGCAGGTTGAGAAGAAGTAAGATATTTCACATTAAAAATGTTACTAATAGCTAAGCGTTTAAATGTGCTGAACAGTACAGCAATGTTTAGGGCTATTTCAGACTTGCGTATGACCACAGCGTTCTACTCCAGGCTCAGTCATGCTCTTGACTGCTCCATTTCAGCTGAATAGGGGCAGTTGTGACCCATTTTGTACACGTTTGCACTTGATTGTTAGCAGCAGTTTGCTAGGCTCCTGGAAGCTGCTTTTTGACTGCACATGCGAAAGGCACTTAAATCTTGGACAACCAGCATATTTTTTTTTTATTATTCAATAAAGAACAAGAGTAAAACTATACCTCTTTAGTTGCATACTTCCAGTAGTTGTTAAAGGAGAAATCCTCATAGCAGGACAATTTTGGCCATAGCTTTGCATATGTATATATATATATATATATATATATATATATATATATATATATATATATATATTTCCCTTCTAAATTGTAGACAAGTGTGTTCTAAAATGTTCATCCGCCTAACCATCTTTTTATGTGTGGGACTGTTTCACGTTTTTATTTTTCCAGGCTTTTTGCAGATCTCTGCTTGTCTTACAGCTTAGCATTCTAAATTCTTTGTAAATCTGTAATATGTCCTTTTGTTACTGAGGTCTTTCATCATGTGTACCATAACGCTATGCATGTCATAAATAAATTTGTTTTATTATCTTCTAATTGTGATTATTATTTAGCAGAATCCATACAACCCAATGCTTCATGTTATGTGGGAGAATATATATCGTTGTGTATACATGTGTAATCAATTATATTTGAGTAAGGTACGTATAGTAATTTAGCCCAATGTGGACGCCTTTCTATGAATATTTCGAGGCTCTGCTGAACATGTCTAAATGAAAAATTTAGCAGGACCTATTTAAAGTGGAACCTTACACCCCCCAAAAAATGCAAGCAGACGGACTCTTTATTTCAAGACTGATATACCATGTCTTCTTTCCGGTCAACATAAATTAATTTCTCTGTACATTCGTAGGAGTTATGTCATCCTGGGCCAACCAAATAAAAAAGATTAAATGCTGAACATGGTAGAAAGCATGGATGAAGATGCTGGTGTTGGTGTTGGTAAGGGAGTTCTCCAGTATGTAACAATACTGAAGACAAAGTCAGTATTTTATAGTCCCCCCTTAAAAAAAATCTGCTTGTGTGCAACATATAGATGAAAGCTATCTCAATGGGAATTAATAGCATATTTAGTTGATTTGCATTTTCAGGTGTAGGCTCTAAATGTAATTCCTTTTATTTGTTTTGTAAACATGGTTTATTAAAAGTCATTCCTGTGTGTTCCAAAATAACTACACTTCACATTTACTTGACAAAAACATGCAATCTGAAATATTGAAAATAGTTCATTCATTGTGTTACATTAACATGCAGTTGGTACATTGTGGCATTTTAGAGTATACACAGACAGTGAGGGCTCTATTTCTAAAGCAGAGAATCTGACGTTCCCTCAAACATATCCTGGGGGGGAATGGATTACTGCCATTTAAACACATAGACCTGGAAGATTCCCACCAGGGAATATTTGAGGAAATGTCTACTTCCCTGTTTTATAAATAGAATCCTATGTATGCAAGCTGCATATTCCTCAATGTTTTATGCATAGTATAGACCACGCAGGAGTGTGCAATATTTACTCTGTGGCCATTTTATCATTTCAAATATCCCTAGTTTGCGAATGACACACCTAGTGTTGTGTCCTTTTTTACAAGTTAACTTTGTTTGCTATTTTGAACATATATGGAAAATGACACTAATACAGTTTTTGTTATGATTCAAGTTAAAATTAAATTTGACCAGAATATCAGTCATGCGATTTGATTCTACAATTACACCAATAATCATTTAGAATTCTGACACTAGGATGGAAGTAAAATGAGGAGTTTAGAGGAGCATTAACTGCTGATGTCTACTGCTGTGAAGAATGGAAAGTTTAGAGTTTGTTATTCTGCAGAATGTTTTGAACTTACTGTTCAGTACTGATCAGTGATCGTTATCATTGCTTTCTGCTGCCAAACAGGGCTTCTTTAGCCAGACAAACTTATTGTGTATTTTCCACCTTTTTCTCTTCTCCCCCTCCCCCTATCACAGATTTGACAGCCTTGACTTAGTATGTATCACAGAGCTAGGAGTAGCTACATTTTTACAATCTATAGGTGTCGGTGAATAAATACAATGTAACAATTGTTACCTTTTATATATTAGGCTGGGTCTACATAAACAGTTTTAAAATGTGTGTGTTTGTGTAACAAAACTTTTTTTTTTTTTTTTTACAGGTTATCCCAATGACAGGATGATTTCCAGGGTTGCAATGAGCACAGCCCTGGAAATCCTCCTGACAGTGAGGGATCGCAGGGCACTAGGGGTAAAAATATAAACAAGCCTCTCCATTCACCCCTAGTGCTCTGTGATTGGCTGAGGTTTTAGGTTTTCTCAGCCATTCAGCACTAGACAGCACTGTCAAAAGTGAAAAACTGTTCTTTTCCGTTTGTGTTTTTTTTGACTGCATTGAAAAGAATATTTTTGCAAGACAATATTGCCTTGGTTGTTCTGCATAAAACCATGTGATCCTTTATTATCTTACATTTTGGGAAACACATTGCATGATATACAAGCCGCTAGTAAAAATGTAAAAATTGTTTTGGTCTTTAAGGAGTACAAGGGTACAAGAGCTGAAGTGGTTTCATTTTTTTGTGGCTTTTATATATCTCTTCCTTACTTTATCTCCTCCTTATCCTCTCCTTGTCCTCACCTTAGCAGCTCTTGTTTTCCACATTTGCCTCCACAGAAACTTTCTGTCCCAGGGACTGTATCATGATAAAGACAAAAATCCAGGATGAATCTTCAATACAAAGGATACATAGTAATAAAAACACATGCATATGCCCAAGGAAATGTACACTTTAAACATATAATTTGTGTCTTAGTTTATGCTTGAAACAGATTCCCAGCAAAGGCAGCGAGTCAGCCAATGGTGGATGAATTTAACCTCCCCGGTGGTATTCCTGAGTGTGGCTCAGGGTTAATTTTCTGTACCAAAAGCACTAATCCTGAGCCACATTTGGGGTGGAATTGCCAGAGACTTTTTAAGTATTACCTGGTCTCCACGAGCCCGCACTGTCCTCCAGCAATGCCCGGCAACGCGAGGCCAGGGGAGGGTGGGACTGTGAGGATAAGAGGCAGGACCAGGCGGGAAATTTAAAGAAAAAGTACTTTTAAATGTACTGTTTTGACATAAAAATACTTATTATTTATACCGCCAGGAAGGTTAAACAATTTTTGGGACTAACAAAAAAACTGTGACATAAAAAAAAGAAAGAAAGAGTATATGGACCCTTTTCTGCCGACTTTCTTTCATGTTTCCATTTTTTTTTTTTTTTTTCCTGATCTGCTTATTATATCCAGGTCAGCATTTCCGTGTAATAATGTTGAAAACAGCCAGCTTACCAGCTGTAGGAGCAATGGTAACTTGTGTATTTCTGTAGATTGGTAACATTTAGGGAGTTTCATTTAACATTTAGGGGAGATTCATTTCAAGGTTAAGTGTTAGGGGTTTTTTTTATGGCTAATTCATAAATGTGAGGAGAAGAATTTGTTAGTAGAAGGAGCATACCAATTAACAATCTTAACTGTAAGCTTGGGCATAAAGTGTCCTAATTTAAAAGATTTACAAAATCTTTACTTTTTTTTTTGTAAATAAATTTTTTTAAGATACAAATAGTTTTATGAAAAAATAACAAGTGCAATAATTGTATTGAACAAATAAAACACTCAGCACATACATATTATACAAAGAATAAACGTATGTCCAAAAAACCCAGGTATCTAATTTTTCAGATTATACATAAACTAAATAAACTAAACAAAAAAAACAAAAGCAAATCCAAACTATAAGGAAAAAAAGGGGTATGAAAGAATGAAGAGAAGAAAGAAAGTGGGAAGGAAGGGGAGTGAAGAGGGGTGAGAGGGGGTAGGGGGAGAGGGGAATAAAGCCAGTTCAACATTAGAATGGTGTTGCTCAAACCTTGTCCACCTTAACAAAATGCAAAATAACTAATAACTTCCATTAATGGAGAGCACCATGGGAGAGCACTATCACATGGTTCCCATGGTCATCAGCTTCTCCATAAAGTAGATATCTTTTACTCTCCACAAGCATTGTCCAATGGTCGGGGGGCTGTCCTGCCCTGCTTCCAACATCCTGATACACACACTATTGCTGCATTAAGCAAATGGCACAGTAGAGAGTGTTTGTATCCTTTCTTAGTCATGTCAGAAACATGGAGAAGCCCTAGTTCGGCTTCACCAGAAATACTTGTTCCTGTGAGTTTGCTTGTAATGTCTGCAACACCCGCCCAAAAATTTGATAGCCAATGGCAGTCCCAAAACATGCAGAAGCGTACCTGGGGCTTTTTTGCATCTCAAGCATTTATCAAGATGGGTGTAAATTGTTGCAAGCTTTGTGGGTGTTCTGTACCATTGGGTCAAAAGCTTATAATTTATCTCCTGATATTTGTTGCTAATCGCTGCCTTATGGCTGAAGTGCAGCAGCATGTCTTTTTGTTCCTCTGTGAACAACATATCTAGGTCTTCCTCCCACTTAGAGATAAATTTAGATGGGGATGAAATTTGTGACAACAACAGAGTTTGGTAGGCATAAGAAAGAGTGCCCCTAAACTGCTTTGCACTGGGGCACACCGACTCCAATGAAAGGAGCTGACACTGAAACTGTGAAGAAGGCGATAATGACCATGGGAGGTATGTTAATTGTATCATGCGCCAGTTGTTCAGTCTGGGTAATTCCTTTTCCATTTGTTGTGGAATAGAAAACCATGAACCGTCTGCCAGAAAGTGTACAGCTCAGTATAACCCATTGGCTCGCCATAGTTTAAAAACTGGGTCTGTTCTTCCAGAAGGGAAATCTGGGTGTTCTAAGACTGGCAATAATGGGGTAGGACAATTAGAGGAAGTCTGCGATTTGAGGTATTGAAATACAATCAGTAATGTAGATCCTATCGGGGGATGTTTTAGCATTGCGCTGGTACAGAATGTCGGTGCCCAAGTCAATGTGCCTAAAGGAATTGGAGAGATTTTGTCTTCCATTTGCACCCAAAGTTTCATATTCTTGTTGGTGCACCAGTCTATTAGGCGGGCCAAGTGTACTGCCTGATGGTACAGAACTGGGTATAGCCATGCTGCCCCCATCTTTCTTGGGAAGCCGGAGTATTTTTATGCTTATCCGTGGATTACCAGGATACCAAACAAACCTCAGTAACTCTGACCTAAATTTCGCTAAAACTGACACAGGAATTCTTACTGGGAGTGCTTGTAGCAGATACAACAATCATGGCATGATATTCATTTTTAAAATATTACATCTCCTTAACCAAGTAAACGTCATTTAGCGCCATTTGTTAAGATCTTTTCGATTTTAATAGGCAGGGGAATGAAATTAAGCTCCACTACTAAGTTGGAAGGTATCCGAGTCCTCAAATATTTAAGAGATGATGTTGTCCATTTAAATGGAAATTTAGGAGTTAAAGCATGCTGAACAGCCACAAAAACTATACATTTTAATGCATAGGGCTTTCGTTTTTTGTTGCCTATTTTGTGCCTTTAAGTACAAAGTGATCAATATCTGAACGCAAGTTCCATGACTCTTTAATATGAAAATCATAATATTTAGGTAATTGCGCAGAATACTATGAAATTACAGAGCATTGTATGTTGGGAAAAGTATTCCCAGGAAAGGCCATCAGATCTCCAGGTGACAGAAGGGTCAGTATTACCTTTCATAAAATGACATGCCCAGCCTCATGAGTGATAGGCTCGCTATTAAGTAAGGGCAATGTGTCCTTTTAATGATAATTTCCTTTAAAGTATTTCCTGTGGAGCTCTGTGCAATTGTTCAGCAGCTTCCATTTCATGGTGTTTCAGAAGAAACATTTTAAAGGGATTACACTTTTAAGAAATTTCTTTTCATTTATGTGTTTAAAAATACCATCAAAAGAGTAATTTTGTAGTAGCCTACAAGCAATTTACTCTGTGATGCTCTTGTTTGTTTTTACAGACTGGAGTTCATAGTTTCTGAGAGAGCCACTGCTGAGCAGGGACCATAACCCTTCAATTTCAAAGCAAGAACTCATTCCTTGGCTGCAGCTAAGAAAGGTGTCTTGCCATTAACTTTTAAGAAAGTCGGTAAGGTTTGCAAGGGTCATCCAAAGCAGGAAACTCTTGTCTGTCACACAAAAATAGGAATGTACATAAAATGAAAGCTTAAAGTAAAAAAAAAAAAAAAAACAGGATGTAATTTCACAAGCGGTTTTGCACGTTGGCTTACATTAACCCTTTTCTTCTGGGCAAGTCTAAGTGTATGCTGTATTATAAAGCAGGAAGGTTGTATAAGCAGAATGTGGGTTAAATGTTAAGATAAAGGATTTAGTGACCCTAGAAATAACTTCATTCATACAGGCAGCACTCAAGTTAAAAGTTCAATATTTTTGTTTATTCACCTGCTTCCTTGCAAGGGACTTCTAAAGAATGAATATGTAACTACAGTGCATGTGGTCACTGAGCCAAAATGAACTATTTTCTCAAGAGAAATGTAAAATGTTGCTTAAAAGAAACACATTTCTTTCATTTGTAAAGGAGATTGCACATACTAATTGACTATTTTTAACTTAATTTTATATTGAAACACTCCTTCTGCCCAAAAACTCAACTGTTAATCACAGTGTTAGGTTTAGAAAGTTACATGAAGTTACAAGTCAATAGACAAAAAAACAGATAAATTAAAAACCTTCATCCTCAGGACTCTGAGAACCCACAGCTGATGTTAGGACAGGAAAAAAACTGAAAAAAACACTTCTTGATCCCTGAGATTTGGAACAACAATTTTCAGTGTTATTACTTATAAATATTAATACCCAGTTCTTGTCTTTGAATCTAGAAATGCATGCAGGATTTTTAAAAATCTATAGATTAGAACTGAACTAGCTCTTGTGAAAGTCAATTTCACATTTGTGTAACATCCTATGTTATAGAAAGAAGTCTTTCTATATTGGTTCTCAAAGCTGAGCCCCTCTTTAGCCTTTATTGTTCCTTAGTATCTTTTATTTTTTGTGAACTGGTGCCCAAACGTATCTGTGTATTTAAGGTGAGATCTTAGCAATACTTTGTATACAGGCAAGATCATGACTATGCTTTTTTTTTTTCTATGAAATGACCTTTCTTGCTGTAGAACCTGCAGCTTGTCATTGCATATAGATGTTATATCTATAATCCACAAGAACACCCAGATTCTTCTCCATTAATTGCTCATACAATTGTGTGAGCCCTCAATATATGATGCATGTTTTAGCCATTATAATGGTATATTTATTAGCATTAAGTCAGCTATTTCATAGTTGCCCAATCATATGGTGCTTTCAGGTCAGACAGTATTTCACTACATCATCATCATACAGCTTTTCTGTCATCTGCAAACTCTGAAATTAAAAATGTTATAGAATTTTTAATTATAAATACAAATAGGTAAATGTAACATCCAGCTCTGAACCCTGGGGTGTAACGCTAACAGCCTTAACCCAGTCAGAGTATGCATTATTTATTTCTAGTCTCCACGGTCTTTAAACCAGTTTTCTGCCCTTTCACACATGGAATTTTCTAAGCCTATAGACTTTAATTTACACATTAACCATAAATGGAGAGCCGTGTCAAAAGATTTAGCAAAGTCCAAGGATACTATGGCCACAGCCACTCATTTACCTACATGTTTGCTTCCTCATTAAAATATTGTAGAATTATTCCACTTGTTTTTTTATAAATCATGCTAGGAAATGTTAGAGACATTGTGGTTAATTAAGTAAAGGCATTGAGGCTGTTCACTTAAAAAGTATAATACTATAAAGCTTTTCATGGCTGTACATTTTCTTCCCTCCCCAAAAAAAAACCTCAGTGATCCAATTATTGCTGCATCTTTTTTCTGCAGACATCAATGGAAAATGGTCTGATCATGTCTCACACATTGTTAAAGAGACTCCTATTTCCTAATATTGCAATATGAAATAAATGATGAGTATCTGTTGTGTCACACTGCTCTTAAAAGGATTGTTATATGGAAAATTGTCATACTTACCCATAAATTCACTTACCCATAAATTCATCACTGCCCATCGACCCCCATAGGATCACCTTCCTTAAGTAACCTCCCTCTCATCTGTTGCAAGAGGTCAAGGGAGGGAAATTCACTGCCAGGGGTTGCTGCCAGAAAGGTGAATCATGGATAAGTATGACAGCAATTTTCCATATTCCTGCCTCCCTTCTGACAGCACACGATTGGGAAATTACAAGCAATGTCAATAAAGGAAGGGAAAGAAATAAACACAATGGGGCTGATTTATTAAAGCTCTCAAAGGGTGGATAGGACACACTTTAATCAATCAAGCTGGGTGATCCAGCAAACCTGGACTGGATTTCTTTAAAGTCATTTGCTATTTGTTAGCAAATATTTTGAATACTGGACCAGATCCATTCTAGGTTTGCTGGATCACCCAGCTTCACTGAGAGAGTGTATCT
This sequence comes from Pyxicephalus adspersus, assembly GCF_032062135.1. Lineage (NCBI taxonomy): Eukaryota > Metazoa > Chordata > Amphibia > Anura > Pyxicephalidae > Pyxicephalus > Pyxicephalus adspersus. The sequence continues at coordinate 61,474,619 of NC_092858.1, forward strand.
TCTCCAGCATTGGAGAGTTTTAATAAATCAGGCCCTCTGTCACAGAAATTGTTAAACCAATTTATTCTTTAGAAAGAATAATGATTGGAAGCCCTAAAGTGGTCTGAAGCTTCTTCTGCCACATTCAACCTATAATGCTAGATGAACATGTTTGGATATGTTCAACTGCCTGCTTTATAGATAACTTTAGTAGAAACATTTGGAAATGAAGTCCATGAGTCCTAGCTCAAATGTGTCTTGATTTCCTCCGACAGATCTAAGCCCCTCACGATGTAAATATACTATAAGATGTTTAGAATCCAAGAGGCAACTCTATCAGAGATACAGCTGTGCTCCATATAGTTCTGCATAGTTCTCCCCAGCCCATTTTTGGGGGGCGGGCCGCCCATCTTCAGTGATTTTTCTGTCCGGCACATTTTTAGCAGTTCCGAACGGACAGTGGAGAGGCTGCTCTGCTCCCTCTGTTCTCCGCTGATAAGACCTGATTGCTGATTAGAGCCGGACAAAGGGAGAAGAGAACAGCACACCTTTGAAGAGATTGGGACACAGGCTGCCTCTCCCCCTGTCATAGCTGTGCCGAGTCTTTTGAAAAAAAAAAATTGTGCAAATAATGTCTCCGCCCAGTGGGCGTGTGTAATGACGTCATCAGAGCAGTGTGTGTAAATGCTGCATGTCACATTCCTCAGCCTTACAGCTCTCTGTGTATAAACCTTCATATCCCCTAAATTGTATGTCATAATGGTTTGAAATTTTCAGGGTGCACAGGGAACACTTATGGTTAGCACTCCAGCTTTTACAAATTTCATGATATGATTAGAAATGGTAAAATCTTGTAAAAATACAACATTGGAGTTGCAGTATTAAAAGGAAGTGCGCCTTGGAGTCCTAAATTAAAAATGCAATTTAGGGACCTTGGGGCCACTTACATATAAAGGAGCATTGGGGAAGGGCCCCTAAATTTATACTTATCTCTAACAAATCAATAACGGTCATACTTTGTTACCCTGTCTGTTTCTCTTCTTTGAACTCCAATTTCCCTAGAATAGTGGGGGTGTACAAAGCCGAAAATGTAGGTGCAAGGGGGGGGGCACCTTATGATAACCCCCACACTAAAATTTCATTACTATGGCAAACACTCTGCCCTGTGGATAACATCTGTGGATAACCCCCCTAAAGTTTTATCACAATGGCATCACTAGAACAAAAAAATCTCTGCCCATCTAAATGAAATTGGGGTTCAGGTACTGGTAGGGTAAGTCATGGGTACCAGGGCACCATGATTTGATGGGCAGAGTTTATGTAATGATGCCATGGTGATGAAAGTTTGGGGGGTGTTAGCCACAAGTGTCCCCCACTTGCACCTATGATTCTGTTTATCTGCACCTCTCTCTTCTAGAGAGTTTAGGGTTCAAGGTAGGGAAGCAGACAGTTTGATGGGTGAAGGTTTTTATATTCTAATGATGCCATGCAATGAAATTTTAGGGGTTTATACATCTGTTCTCCACTTGTACCTACATTTTCAGTTTCCTACACCTCCCCATTCCAGATAAATTGGGATTTAAAGAACAGAGGCAGAAGGGGCAGCATAGTATTACAATTATAGTATGGTGAAAGGTAGGAAAAATATTTAGGGAGCCCCACCCCAATGCTTCTTGCTATGTAAGTGGCCCTGGGGTCCTTAATTTGCAAATTCAATTTTGGGCTCCTAGGTGCACTTTTTTAAAAACGCAACCCAAATGTTCAATTTCCACAGGTTTTTAACTTGTGATCCCCATATTTTGAAATTCTTGAAATTAAAAAAAGAAATGTTAGTTATTAGCTTTGAGAATCCCCTAATTGGGTTGTCTGCCCTAAGGTAATTACAACCAACAATTTAGGAGATCTAAGGGATTGAACACAATGAGTTGTTAGGCTGCAGAATCTGACAAGAATTTATATACACAGCTATCATACTGCGGGTGGATAAATTTCACGGGAAGTTCTTGTTTTTGGCAGTGATGAGAGGAGGGCACTGGCTGTCCTGCCTCCATCTGCGATCACATGCATGATGCTCTTTGTGTTACCTAGGTATAGCGCTAGGACGTGACATCTGAAGGTAGGCTGAATTCACACTGGCAGTAAGGTTGCATTTGCTGCGTTTACCCCTCACCAGGAAAATGCTGCTTGAAAAAGTGCTAGGCCTAAAAAGCCCAGCACTTACCGCCTGTTACAAATCCCAGGTACCTAGCAGTTGCCAAGTAGTCACTCAGGAGGGGCATTTTATATATTTTTTTTTTTCCTGCTAATGTGAACTAAGCCTAATTTGTAAGGCCACATTGATCACAATATTACACTACTACAGGGGATTACACTATTAAAAAGTGGAACTTTAAGGAATTGGATTAAAATACACTGTTGGACTGTTGGGGCATAATACAAAAAAAATGGAAAAATTGTACATTCTAACAAGCCAGGCATTAGAAAGTTGGAACAAAGTATAGTGGGTAGGTAGAACACTGACACAATAGTAGGGGTTACTGGACACCTGTGGCATAAATACCTAGGAGCTCTAAATTTTCTGTGTCTAGCCCTGCCCACTTTTTTACCACCTGGCTACAGTTTCCCCCTACCCGGCTGAAAAAATATTCAGGGGAGAGCACTAAGTCTATTAGGGAAAATGATTATCCACAGCTGTAAAGCCTTCCGTCCTCTGTAGGAGAGTGGCGAAAATATGCACAATGCCAACTTCCAAAAATGTTTCCCCATCCTCCCCAAGATGAGAGTCTCAAAGCTTGAAGAATCACCTCCCTGTGGAAATGATTCACAGGATAAACATTTGGCAAAAAATCCAGTGATGGATGCAAGAGTAGAATTTCAGGAAGAAAGGAGTGCATATTACTGAGAAAAGGAAAAGAAAGAAGGAGGCACGATAAGAGGTAAAAACTTGCCTAGAACAGCTAGAACCTAAACCAATGGGGTAAGGAGGGGAAACAAATGACTAGACATGAAAAGTTACTTTTAGAGCTTAGGGTGGATGGTCCCGGGGGATGGAGGGCAGAGCTGACACAGGCATGCATTGTCAGGAGGAGAACCAGCAAAGAAGTTTTGTATTTCTATATTTTTATGCTTAGAAAAATCAAAAATAACATTTTTTATCCTTTATTTTTTTAATTAACAGTAAAGTGTCTTTTATCCAGCGAGTAGGTAAAGCATTTAGCTCTTTTTCACACTCTTATCTCTACCCTCACCAGGTATTGTGAAAGAATGTCATTCACAGGGATTAGTAGCTCATGTTGCATTTTACATGCACATGTGAATAAATCCAGTCTGCTGCCTAAGGAAATCTCAGGGCAGGCATCTCCTGCTGTAAATGGTGAATGTTTTTCAAGTTTTCAAGATTACTTTTTAAACAAAAATATTATACACATAATAAAACATATGTTCATTTTGGACAGTGTAAGCACCTGACCTGGTAGTAGCTTCTTCTAATCCTTTGGTACAGCAGTGTGCAACCTAGAAAAGAGAGAAGCAGCACAAGGAACCAGTCATCTCTTCCACAGAACTTATTTTCTACGAAGAGAAAGTATATTAGGAAAAAGCAGAGATCACCAATGTGTTGCTTCTCTTTTTAATATCTAGTTGTGAGCTTGATATATATACAAAATATGTAGCAGGTAGAACAGCACCCTCCTATTTATATTTCATCAATATATTGTGACTTTTCCTTGTAATTCCTCTTTAAGCACATCTTGTTTATCTAAGGCTAAATGCTATATGCGATCACAGCAATTGTAATGTTTAATTTTTTAACCTCTGCTGCCCAAGGATGTAGATGCAACACATTTTCACATGAAAGCGCCTCTTCCTAAAAATAGTGCCTATGTAGCAGGCTCAGCGTTTCCCACTGACTTCTACATTGAAACAATGCCGACATTATCAGCACAGTGGGGAAGTTTTATAAGTCAGAAGATTGCTGACCGGAATCTAAAATTACACCGTAGTAAACTGCGTTAGCTGTGTTTTACCTGAAGATTCCTAAATTAAATGAGAAGTAATAATAAAATGATAAAAGTTCTACTCCCACAAAGGTTGGTAAAAATTAGCAAAATTCACAAAAGAAGAAGTTTGATGCTCCATAGCTGCAGTATACACAGCCAGCCCAATCCCTTACCCCTTTTATCCGTATTTATTACTAATAAACTGTCCTCCCAGAAGTGGGTGGCATTACCCCATAAAGGATATAGACATAGAAACTAGGCATGTGCAGAAGGAGCAGCCAGGAGCCTTCAGGGATGCGTGATGTAGGTAACCCAGGAGGCTCAGCGCTCCCATTCTGTCTTTATCGCTGCAGCTTGTCTACTCTTTTATGTAAAGCAAAAACTCTGGTGATAGGTCCGCTTTAAGCTCATGTTGGGTGCACTTATGCCTTTTACACCCTCAAACTATATACTCACCACATCTCCTGTCACAATGATATCTTATTTGTGCTAGTTGTGCAGACAAAACCCATACACATCTATAGAACCATTTTCCAAAGCAAAAAACACTCAGGACACTTGTCCACAGCTTTGGAGTGCAGTTTCTATACATCTGGGAACGGAAAGTGAGAAATGCTGGATTTGGTTAATACATGGGTAATAAGTGGGTTGTCTGCCTTGGGTGTTGCTTCAGGCACAAAAGCTGGGCCAGCACAGGGGCAGAAATGACATTGGGCGAGGCTGCTACAGATGCAGGTACACAGTAACACTCTATACCGTGTTTCCCCGATTTTAGGACATCCCCATTAAGTAAGCCACCCCCGATTTTTAAAAAAATAATTAAAATAAGACACTCACCCGTTTGTAAGACAGCTCCAGATATCTGATCCTGCGTGTGTGTCCTTTATGCTG
>NC_092858.1:61480228-61482148 GCF_032062135.1 Pyxicephalus adspersus
TGGCATTTCAAAAAATATAAGAGAGTGCCTTATAATCGGGGAAACAGGGTATGTACATTGAGACTGAGTTTGTAAATGAAGCATAATATGTATTATATGACTCCTGCACCACAACAGGCATGTGCCTATGTTCCCTGTTTAGTGATCCACTGCATCTTAAACATAGATCAAGACTAACTTGCTTTGGTAACACAGCATTTTTGTGGGAGCAAGTCACTTTTTTAATTGGTTGATGAACCTTTAAAACACACTTTTTATGTTAGACAATACAAGCAGTTTGCAGTGAAGAAAGACCTTGGGTTTTGTCTTTTTATACCTATTATTATTATTATTATTATTAAACAAGATTTATATAGCGGCAACATATTACACAGTGCTGTACATTAAATAGGGGTTGCAAATGAGACAGATACAGACAGTGGCACAGGAAGAAAGGACCCTGCCTTGAAGAGCTAACAATCTAAGAGGTGATACAGCATTGCTAAAATATGGTTATATTATGGATTTGCATTGAACACTGTTGGGATTATTCATTTAAGTGCTGTAATATTACCTCTCTTTTATCCTATGAGCTATTTACAGCAGCCTATTTCCATAACCATAATTGTTGCATTGCATTTGTTGAACATATACCTATCATTTGCTGTATATATAAAATTTAAAAAGGAACAAATAGGTAAAGGTTCATTGTCAGTGTTCGCAGTGACTTAAGGAAAGCAATCAGTGAAAAAGATCAGAGGACATATATAGTACAAGTCAAAGTGCACAGCTCTCTGCACCCTGAACCTACCTGTAAATGTGTTACTGTGCTGTGCAGGCAGGGCAGACCACGTGACGGGGGCTGCTCAGGGCAGAGGGAGGTGCAGTGCTCATACATTTCCTGTTCTAGACTGCTCCTCGTCTGATCTGTGAGCTGGTGAGTGTAAGCAGAACAGTCCTTGTAATCTTAGTAAATATAGGCGAGGGGACTGCAGGGTTTAAGCAGAATAAATAAAGGGGTCAGAGAGAGGCACTCTGGAAATTGCAGTCCTACTATGTATATAGGAGGGGTGACAGTACAGCTTGGTGGCAGCTGTGCACATAACACGGTGCTTGTTATTCAGTACTGAGCCATCTCTAACAGAAATCCCAGGTAGGACTGAGATACGGGGCTGGAGGACACTCCTTGCTGGATCCCCCATGTGCATGCTTGTATCTGGAAATAAAGACATGGAAGGAGCAAGATAATCCTCTGCAACTGAGCATAGCTTTCCAAGAATTGCAGAAATATAACCATGTGACAGCATGCAGGGAATCACAGGATGATTAGCAGTGTGAATCATACATGGAGATACAGAAGGTCACTTTAAAGTTGATATAAGGTTGATGATATATAATATTATCTGTTCACTTAAGTAAATTATCCTTTTTACATAGATTAGTAAATACGATGATTTCAACCACCCAGTCATGTGCAAGGAAAATTCTGTTGTTTGAGATTTACATGATTGGGGGTTACTCTGCAATGTACACTACTGCATTCACTAAGCTAAGTGAATTATTACTCATGGAGTGCTACTTCACCTAGGTAAGCAACCAGCCAAAAAGAATTTAGGTAATTTTTTTGACTGTTACGACTTTTTGTCTAAAGCAGGATCAGATTCTTTTCTTTTTTTGTTTTTTTGTAGTCCAGGTAGGCACCAATTAAAACACTGGGGAAAACATTTTTTGTTGAGTTAGATTTTACACTTGTTTTTTGCTAATTTTTGGGTGGTGAATCTAGAATTGACCCCAATTTTTGCTATCACATCCAGTTTTTACGATACAGGGTACCCTCCATTTTTGTCAAAAAACATACAAATTTTACATACAATGAAAAAATAATGAAAAAACCTGAATGTACTGTTTATTTAAATTTCCTTTGTTCATACAAAGGATTTA
>NC_092858.1:61482728-61484959 GCF_032062135.1 Pyxicephalus adspersus
AACTGCTTCATCAGACCCAGTTTCATGTGCAGAGGCGGGAATATAATATTCTTTCTATCAACAAGTGGCTCATGCAGAATGTTTGGATGATCTGGTTTTAGGGCAGATCTTGGAGGCCAATTCCTTTCCACCCAATGCCTCTCACAAGCTCAGCTGTCCCACATGTACAGATACAGGGATACTTGGTGTATCCGCATTGCTGACCAAGAAGGAAGCATAGCATTTTAAGGTCAACACAGATGACCCAATTGTGTTGGCGATATTGCAACAATTCAATTACTCTCTTTATGTTTGCATATTCTTCACAAAGTGAAACTGATGGGGCAATTGGGACTGACCCAAATATATTGATTGTGAAGTAAGTATTTCTCGTGGAGTCTTGATGCTAGGAGTTCTGAAGTCTTCTTCGATAGTCCCAAATCACTCAACTCATGCTGATCAAATCCCTATGAACAGAGTCCACTTCAATTTCAAACTCTTCATCATTGTTGTCACCTAGTTCATCACCATAATAATGTAGCGGTAACACATGTAGTGTAACAAAAACCGGCACTGGGATTTAATCTGAATGAGCCACTGGGCGTATAGCTGATGGTAGACTAGGATACTCTATGTTACATTTATTTTTCTTGTCATATCCTGAAGTTTTCACTATACAAAAGTACCAGTCACTGAAATGATCTCCTGGCTCTCACCACCAAAATGGCATCTTATTACTTGTTCCCTTTGCCCACATCCGTAAACCCTCGACACACTGTTTGCACAACTTATGAGGGGCCCAAGACTTATGTTGATATCTTGATCAAAACACAATAAATCACAATGCGATGGCCTCTCGGGCATGTGCAGAAGGAGCCTTTTCGCGCAAAGAAAAAAATTTGCTGATCTCACGCATCTGCAGTGAGATCGGAAAGTTTTTTTTTCCCATCCTACATCGCCTGATCTCCCGCCTGGGAAGGGTGATGTAGGATGAAGAACCCGGAAGAAGAGATGAAGATGGCGGCGCCCAGAGCGCCGGCTCCGGGATTGATGCCGGACGACACAATGCCGAGACTGCCCTGCGGGATTGAGGGTAAGTGTATTTTTTTTTTTCCCGCAGTTTTTAGTTTAGTTCTTCTTTAAGGGGTAAATAGAAACAATGACACTCTGACACAATTGTATCCCTGTAGCCTCAGAACAGTATTTGTTAAACAGAGACTTCTATGTATTGAAAGAAGAGGGGATCTAGCTACACACGAACTCCTGCTGACATTTTTAACAGATAGAAGTAACCAGTAAGTGCAGGTGAAGACTGCGGTCACACATTTGCATGCCTAAGGCTAACGTTTACTCTCTGACTATGTAAATATATTGTACCACAGGGGTGTCAAACTCTGGCCCAGGGGTCAAATCTGGCCCGCAACGTCCTTTTTTTTTAGCCCCCCAAAGGAATCCTAATAATGAATTGCAGCTGGCCCACAGCTGCATTGAAGTAGCGCCGCTACTACAATTCCTGGCTTCACTCGAGTCTATAGACCAGCGGCCTCTCTGCCTATGCGTGGTCCCGCAATAGACTATTTTATAGATGCAGGGAATTGTAGTAGCCGTGCTATTTCAGTTTCAAGTTTGGCCCATGACTTTGTCTAGATTTTTAATTTTGGCCCATTGTGTATTGAGTTTGACACCCCTGTTGTACAGAGAACAGCAAGTGGTTACAATCAAAACTTTATGTTGGGTAGTTCAGTTATGAAAGCTGCAGGTCTCAAACTGCAGTACTAGTGTAATTTTACCAAACCGTACAGTACTTTCTGTGAATGGTTTACGCTAGGTGTAATCTATGGTACCAGTCACTTGTCATATCTGGAGGAACTGTACTTTCCAGCCCACCCAGGGCAGGTCAAGGCTTACACACAGAATGTGTCTGGGCTTAGATGCCAGCGTTTCTCAGCTAGGGTTCATCCAGAGGTTCCTGGGGGTTCCCTAAACAATATGCAGTTTGTGCCTCCCAGGTCAGTTTAACTGATACCAATGATATTTTTTTCAATCGCTTTTACAAGCTAAACAGATTGCTTGACATTTCACTGCCATTATTACATTCTGAAATTATATGCATTATTTCTTTCATATTTTTGTTTTATTTTTCCATGCTGTTCATTCTAATTTTTTTTTTGGATCTTATGGTGTGAAACATCAAGTGAGGAGTGTAATGTTTAGAGTACACCAGAAATGCATGAACTGCCTATTGCCTGGAT
>NC_092858.1:61488405-61504052 GCF_032062135.1 Pyxicephalus adspersus
TTCTTTAAACAAACCTTTAGTGGTACCTGAAACCTGGCAAAAGCCTGCTGGCTGTATATTATGATATGCAGTACTTCCATAGTGGTCATTCCCAAAATGGAAATTAAATGATTCTAGAAAACTACCCTAAGCTTGCTGAAGTTTTTCTAAAAGCTGTTCTGTATCTGTACAAAGCCTATATCATTTGTTGGGATGGCAATAGGTTGAATTACTCAATGTCAAACTTTTGGGGGCTATAAAGGTTTTGAGGTGAGATACATAAACTGTAAATTGACTCATCCAATTGTAGCAGTAGAAATACAGCACAATGACAGTTTTCAACGCTTGTTGCAGTTTATGTAGCTGACCAGAAGATCCTAAGAAAACTGAAGTGTACTTTATCTTTTTCCCCGCAGAAAGCAGTCATGCATACCATCTTTGTATATGGAACTCTGAAACAAGGACAGCCAAACTACCACATCATGACAGATCCCAAGCTTGGAAAAGCTTTATTTAAAGGCAGGGGTTGGACTGTGGACAAATATCCATTGGTCATTGCAGAGAAAGGTAACATTCCATTTCTCTTAGAAGTCCCAGGAACAGGTCATCGTATTGCTGGTGAAATCTATTCAGTTGATGACCAGATGCTACAATTCCTGGATGAATTTGAAAGCTGCCCGGACATGTACCAACGCACTGTTAAGAGGATTGAGATATTAGAGTGGGAAGGTAAAGATGACTCACCTGAGGAGCGACCAGCTGCTAACACCATTGAGTGTTTTGTCTACAGCACGACAAGCTACAAGCCCGAGTGGCTTAGTTTAACTTACCATGACTGTTATGATTCCTATGGGACACATGGCCTGCATTACATTGATCATCAGAACTGATAATAAACATGGCCTCATCCACACAAGAAATATCACCTCTGAATATATTGTGATTAGAATATATTTTGATTTAAATATACATCAATTTATACTTGAAATATACATTACATTGATGTTTACGTAATTTGGCTTAAATTATCTCCATTAAATGTTTAAACCAATAATGTGGTTTTTATCAACCAGTTCTCAACATTTCAAAAGAAACACTAGGTAATAACATTTTATAATAAATCTATTTTATAGAAGGCGGTTTTGTTCAAGATTAATTTCTCAGGAATAATTTATAAAATATATAGCACCAGTTTCAGTAAACATATATTGTGAACTGGGGGTGCTGAATTGCACATGCAATATCCACTATGCAGTACATCTTTTTTTTTTCCTTTCCACAATTCCAATGTTGTGTATAGTTTATATCTGATGTCACAAACTTGATAAATAAACCTGTACATGGTAAACATACATTATTGATTTGTAGCATAGTCTGTATTTTTTGTTGCATTGATTATTTCCTTTCATTACCAGCTAAACACAGATGTCTAATTTCTGTCCTTCTGCCCACCTATTGTTGGGTCTTTGTATCCAGTTTCCACCTTTATTTGCTACTTGTTGCCCTGTTCTTCTCCACTAATCAATAAATCTTGACAACCAGGACTGGTATGTGGAGATACTTTATTATAAAAAAAAAAAAACGTTTGTGTCACAAAACATTTTTCTTTTTGCTGCACTAGAATAATGGTATATTGCACTCCTTACTCCACACAAACTGTCAGCACAACAGATAGATTTTAAAATGTGTGAACTAATAAAAATGATACTTTCCCATGAAAGTATCTATAAATACATGTCTAGGGGATTTTTTAATTTAAAGAGTGTTACACAAATAAGGAAAGCAATGTCTGGAATATACAGCTCAATTTACACACTGTAAAATGACAGTAGCAACTATTCATTTCACACAACTCTTTAGTTTGGCAATTTGTTCTGTTTTGCAAAGGATTGCTACTCTATACGATTAATCACCAGTGATGACAACCAGCAGTGATCACCAGCATGACAACCAACCCTATAAAAATCATCAGTGTATCCCAAGCTTAAAAACCCAGTTTGAATACAAATATTCCTTAGGGTTAATGAAGTTCTCTTTTTATAGGCCATAATCTATTATAAATTTAGGGTGCAAATAAAACAACAAACCATTGCATGATAATCAAGCAGTTTTCACAGCTAAGAAATACTTCACATTTCTATGAAGGTCTAATATACCAATGGCATGATCAATAAGCTGAATTTAAGAAGTTCTTTTAAAAACGTAATTCCTATTTAAATACTGAATAAGCCACTCAAGCACAGAGTCTGTTAATCATTTTTTTTTATTCATCCCACGTGAATTTGTAATAAATATAACAGTATAAAATTTGTATAGTAGGAATGTCAGCATAAAACATGAATATGTGACAGTTGATGAGAAATCATGTATAAAGTATTAAATGAAGTCTTGTAGTGAATGGGATTTATTCCAGCTGAACCAGTAGATCTCCCTCTCCCACGGTTTCGCCAGCCTTGCAATGCACACCTATGACCTGTTAAAAAATTCAAAACAAAGTTAGATATATAAAGGACAGATTGAAAAGCTTTGTTAGTGTTGTATTTAGATGGTTAGCTGGTATGCGTGAAACACAGCTGTAAACACCTACCAAGAACAATGCAAGGAAAGGCAATGCAATAATCAGGGATTGAAATTTTTCTTTACTTCTCTGCTACAATGAAATAGTTCACATATAAAAATATGTGTTGCCTTTAGGTATTCACCTTATTTCCTTTTTCCACATTTTGTATTTTTTAATAGAATACACAGGATATATGTGTGTGTATGTTTATGGCATAAATGAATAGCACTATGTAACATAATGTTTCATGGTCCACAAAGATCTAAATAGACCCTAACTTGGGGAAGAATTTGCTTTTTTGTTTAAATAATTTCTGTGTTACCTAAAATTTCTAATCATCTTCACAGTAAGTATATCAGTAAATTACCAAATAAATCCATTTTAAGCCTAGATGTAACAATACAGAATAAAAAATGTAAGGATGACATGCAAAATCTAACAAAGAAAAAAAAATCTTCAACATTATAAAATGAAGAACCCTAAAAGGTATGAATATTGTAAGTTACATAGCATATACTAAGCATAAAACATATGCTGACTTCTATTGCTTGCAGTTTGAGTCAACATGGGTGGTAATTCCAAAAAAAATGCTAAATTTCATAATTTTATTATCATGCTGAAAGAGAAAACAGAGAAGACAAACATAAGCAGGAAAATTTGAGTTTAATCTTGAGCATTGGGCCCAAATACCACAATGCTGTAGAAAGTTATATTTACTAAAGGCAGAAATACCACATTACTAAACCGACAACACCTAAAAGCAGACTTGAACTAAACATAAGAATGGACTTCTACAAATGGCCACAAGAATTATTACTTTGTGAGTAACTTACTCCACTTACTCTTCTACAAAGAAACAAAAAATAGGATCACTGGTAACAGCCCAAATTGCTATGACAGGCTGTTTTCAGGGCAACTCCTACAAAACGGTCACAAGCTTTACAAGTCTCTCTGATAAACCCAATCTGTACTGATGTATTCTGGACTCCTTGTCTAATTGGTATAAAGTTTGCAGATCTCCATCCTGTATCTTTCATCCAGCTTGCTGCATCCTCTCCTTTGACATGGAGGGTCGTAGGTCACCTTCACATCCGATTATCAAAGTAACACTCATTAAGCAGCAGTCTGCTTTGTACCGCAATGCATTAGATTGAGGGAGCCATCACTGCGTATAGTCGACTGAATTTTGTGTTTCAAGGAAGTGTGGATGTGACACTGCACTGCCACAATCTTAAGTTTCAGACATCTCCAGCTGATGATTAATTATGGGTGGTGGGAAATAAAACCTAGTAAAGCCAGCTGCTTGCCATTGTCGGCAAAATGACTATAATGGATATAGGCTGCCAATTTTCCATTTTATTGGCAAGCCTTCCAAATGCAATTAGGGGAGTTATAAATGATATGGAAATCTATCAAGTCCCTTTCAATTTAAAAGAAGGTCTTCCCAAGAGAGTTATCTTCAAACCCACCATTGACTTTGCTGTGCTAATGATGTATATTTTCGATTTCTAATTAAAGCACCTGCCAACTTTTTTCAGCAGGTTCTCTTAAGTGACATAGGTGTGCAAGTGTGCAGCAAGAAAATCATCACACTTACCTTTAAGGAACCCCCCCCCCCACCTCACACCTCATTGACTCTGTTTCAATTCAAGGTGGCCAGTGAAAACCAAGACATAATTTGATATAAAAAGCACAGAAGAGAATGGTGGACATTTATCAGGAACTCTGTTGCTTGCTCAGTGCTATTTACTTTTAAATAAAAGCATGAAAATCAAATGCAAGAGATAAAATTGCAAACGTAAAGGATGACTGCACAGTGCTCCAATTCTCAATTTCATCCTTCAGAGCCACAAAATGGAGTGATACAGTTACTGGATGAGATTTACAGTAACAGCTGTGCTCTTCCCACACAGGGGAGGGACTAATGTGCACAGGTCTGCTTGGAGCAGACAGGAAGCAACAAAGCATGATGCCATTTCTTTTAAGGATACGCAGGAACAGCTATAACTAATTATAGAAGCTATGCATTTGCATTATAAAGATTTCACCAGCTTTTTGTACTAGATTATTCAAGACTGCAATTATAAAAAAGAAAATTATGGATTTCCTATAAAGCTACAGTTATTTCAAATTTTGCCTAATCTGTTTAGCAGTAACACTGAGAAAAGCACAGGAAACCGTGCCAGTGGCATATGGCTCTCTACTGTGCTAAACATTCATACTAAAGACAGGTTCATCAGTCATTAGTGTATCTGGGTAAAAAAATTAGCTTCTGATGGATGGTATTTAGAGCTTACCTGCTGCTAGTACATTACCAAAGAAACACAGGTTTCCAAACCCACATGACATTAGAAATTGCAGACCATGAAATAAAATACTTGCAAGCAGACATCATGTACGCCAAGTTATACAATATAATAAATAAGCTATTTCAACTCTGCGTAAAATTGGGCCCGCTGCAAGGGACCTTGGGTCAGGCCTGCACAGGCCAATTAATGCACAGCACCTGCTGTATAGAAGCAGCACACGAAGCACTTCCGAATCATTTTCGCAATTAAAACAAAACTGTTTCCTGCCTATTTCAAACAGTAACTGTTTCAATGCAAGACTGAGCACCAAACCATTATAAAATCAGTAGGCAAAAAAAAGCATTTTTAAGGGGGTGTAAGGAGATGGTTGGGATAAATCTGCAGTGTACCCTTCTTTTGTTCTCTTACCCTGTCAGCCTTCTGCCTAATTTGGCAGAAAAACAGAGGGCTTGTGGTGGCCTTCCATAGTATCACCTTCTGCTGCACTCTGGCCCCCTAAAAAGACAGATCAATATCATCTCTGCTGATTTTCCTTAAAAAGTGGAAATCCTTCAATTACAGTTTTTTTTTAGGGGGGGTGCACAGGTGCAAGATTTTAATATGTATTTTGGGCTGTGAATAAATTCCCAGCCCATTGCTATAATCTCCAATAGTCAATAGCATTTTTCTATCATGTGTGCACTGCATCAGAATTAACTAATTTTTTCCAGTTATTGAGTGATCAACGCAACAAAGGCAGCAAATAAATATAGGTTTTTTAAATCTGAGAACTTTATGGCATGTGTATTATGGTGACATGATATTCTGATACTTTGTTGTCAGTGTACAGTGTCAGTTTTATTGTTTTGTTGTTATGACAAAACAAAAGTTTGCTATTAGTAATAATTCAGTTTTAAATATAATCATCAATTGTCTTCAGGTTGTGGCAATGTTCACCAATCAATTTCTTGGGCATCAAAGGTTTGCCTTTAGCTGCTTGTTCAGGTGAAGGGATTAAAACAGTTTTCACTATAATCCTTGTGCAGTATTTAGCATAAATATTCTATATCTATAAAATCACAACATACTAATAACATACTAATAACAATATGATATCATAATATGCACAGATTATAAATATTATTAGGTATTAATATTGGCCTTTGTGCCTGCAGTGCAGTTTTATGCATGATTATCTCACTTAAAATTCTGTTTCAGTGGCATTTTCTTTCCAAGCTATCACCATGCGAGTTAAGATTTTTTTGTGCTAGATCTAGAATGGAGGAGATATCCTGCAAGGCCTCCTATCTGCATCCACCTGTTCGGGCTTTTATGAATTTTAGACTGTTGCCTAGAAACAAGCAGTCACAACTGACCAGAAATGAGTCTGTGCTGTCTTTATATTTAAACTACAATCACAACTTCCAAACGTGGCGCTGGAATGAAAAGTGATACAAAATAATGCTGAGACTGCATCTGTAAATACACACATTAAAAAAAAGTGTATTTCATTTTGCTCCAACCATATTTTTTTTTCCTAGAAACTACAATGTGTTCGTCGTAGCAAATCCCAAAATAATTGGATGTCAATGTCCATTCAACGCATGTTGTCTGCGCCCCATCTAAACATGTTTCTGAACACAATTCTCCAGCTCAAATGGAATAGGTGGAGGAGGACAAGATTTGTCATGACATTCGATTAAGATGGCTGCTAACAGGATTAGAAAGCAGCTGTCACTTTGTGTTACTTGGTTGCAGAGACAAAAATACAGATCTATAAAACAAAAACTTGGACAGAAACACTCCACATGACTAGAGAGAAGAAAAATAAGGACTGAATGCCAATAAACTATCTGCAATCTACATTGTACCAAGCCCTCAAGTTAATAAGGGCCGGCTTATACCAACACCAGCTGTACCATGTGAAACATGTATAAAGAAAGATGGGACTCATCAGTGAGAAAAAAAGAAATTTGTGTGCCCTAGGATGTAAACACTATATAAAACATCAATTCATTTACAGCTAGAAAAAACCCGAAGAGCTTACAATCTAGTAGGTGGGGACTACCAACAGTTTTTCACCAATTAGGTACTGCATTAGGGATATTGTTGATATTTTTGGATTACAACATTCTTAAAAACATGTTTTACTGGCCATGATTGTGTTGGGCTTAAGTTTTGAATCCCTAAGGTTCACCTCTTTAATTTGCACTTTCTGTGTCAATGACACTGTTTATCTCTTGCATGTGACCTTTAGGATTGGAGCTCAGGATAGGCACATATAGAAAATTTGTAAATATTATTTGGTTTTTATCATATTCTCCACAACAGCTTTTATTCCTCTAATATCATCGGTACCAATGATTCTGCCCAATTGAAATGTCAATTTGATTTATTGGATGTTTTGGCAGCAAAAGTGACTCTGTGGTTTGCATATGGCTTAAAAGGCTGGCATACTTTAAATATGTTTAAATATGATAAAATTCAGAATAGAATTTAGGTATTCAAGAATTCATTTTTTTTTTACAAGCTATCAACATTAGCTACTGACAACACAGATTAGTGATAACCACACACACAATCCAGATTTTCATACTATATTCAGCCCGCATCCAGCTATAATGTCTGTATGAGTCGGAATTTAAATCTATTGCTATACTGTAAAATTTGTCAAAACGGTTACATTTTCCTACATTAAACGTTGGTCATATACATATGGAATTCCTAGCATGACCACACAACATCAATCAAATGGGTTTAGCCAACATCCCCCCTATAATAGAACAAACCGATAGATACTCTGATCTGTTTTTATTTGCTAACAAAATCTGGATGAAAATTGGCATAAATTGCGAAATCATTGCAGTAAGTAATCAGCAGAAGTAAAAATGTAAAATTATATTTAAAATTACAATAATGCTAAAAATCTTAAAAGGGAACAGCTGATTATGGTTTAATTTCCAGTAGAATAGAAACTTTGTAAGAAACTACTTTAATTCAAGTTTTCAACTATAGATTATTTTTCCAGCCCATGGTCAGCCCAGATAGAAGTATACTCTCAGCTCTCAGTTCACTGATTGGATACACAGTTCTCCTTCATTAAATCGATATTAAAGACCATGAACGACTTGGAGACCACTGTCTTAAATGTAACAACAATTCAAAAGCATTCTGTTCTGCAGCACTCAGGCATGCTGACTGTTTGAATCTCCCACTGTCTGTAAGGAGAAGAAATGGGTTTCACACAATGTGTGATAAGGTGAATCAATTTTTTACAGTCTACTTTCTACTCTCTTTTTAGGAAGAGTAAAAAAAAACAAACAAAAAAAAAAAAAAACGATTAAACTTAAATGTTTATTTAACTAGATAGCAACACCTTGATATTTTGAAAACAAAAACATTTTCTAATGCAACTGTTACACTTTACAATACAATGCAAATGACCCACAGTGAAAACTGAAATAACTGTAAAAGTTTTCCATGAGAAAAAGATGCATTTTGTTACTTGTGACATAATCATTAATTTAAAACAAAAAATAAGCAAACCATAATTTAAAAGTAATGAAACGAGAGTCTGTAAATATATACATAAAATAAAATGAAATAAAAACAGCCATCTATACATGATTCCAGTATGATCAGATGCCCCCTTCCACAGTCTATATCGGATTTTAAAATAAGGAAATTCTAAATATGTTTAATTTTTATGCATGTACTGTACAGAAAAAAGGTATAAAACTGTATCATAAAAACACACTTTATAAAGCATAACATCAAATGCTAATAATGGCTTGATTACTAGTTACACCACTTATTTCTAAATCTAATTTAATGCAGCAAACTAAAAAGGGATAAAAATAAACCATAGGCTTATTAATAGAGCAAGGGTTTAGATAAACAAAATATTCACCAAAAATGACAATTTTTAATGTTTGATGGATGTAACCTTAATCCTCACACATCCACATAAACCGAACTTTCACAGACTAGAAATACTTTACGGCAGTTAAAATGTTAACATGATGATATTCTGCCTATGACCTAGAATACAAAACTGTGAGACAATAGAAAAAGTACAGATGTAAGAGGCCCACCTAGGCTGCTGTGAAAATTCAGAGCATATCCTTTGGTTCCTTATTCTTTTAGGATAGCTTTATGTCTTTTCAGAACATATTTCAATTCTCCCACTGTAAATAGCATGAATTCATCACCCTTCCCTTGAAGTACTTCCTTACATTTTCCAGGAGCCTCCCACCCTCTAGTTTCAGAAGGTGACCTCTGCCCTTTCTCTTGTACCTTGCTGAAACTTTTGATATATTATTTCAACCTTTTATTATTATTTTCATATATCAGTTTCCCTTCACATTAAATTGTTCTGACCCACATATGTACAATTCCTTTCAATACCTAATAACATGACACACCCTTCAAAAATAAAAATAAAAAAAAAAACACTTTTGCAGCACCAGATGAGGTTTAGATAATATCACATGGCTAAAGATATAGCCCAAACAGTTATTTCAAAAAATTAAAAAGCTTAACTTCCTATTGATGAATATTAATGCAGGAAGACAAGTTAAAAAAAAAAAAAAAGATGGGAAAGCTTTTAATGCTAACAATTAAAAATCCAAATTAATCCAATCCTTCCTTTAAAGAAAAATAGTAACTATTAGTATACTAGTAGGTTTTTTATAATGTTTCAATGTTTTTTAATGTTTCTAATGTTTATTATCCACGCACTACAGGATCAGCACTATTGATAACAGGATCCCTATACATAAGCCTATTCAGTAAGAAATCATTATGTAGCTGAGTACCAAATCATATTTAAATGACTACAGTGAACTCCAACCTGATTGGTTATTGCACATCACTCTTTAATTCTGCCCTATCTGATAAGTTTCCCAATGTATTATTAGTAAGGTATACACGTTCAGTAAAAGAAATTCATATAAAATAGGACAAAAATTATATTTTTTAAATTACAATAAAACATATATTAAAATGGTGGTATAGAATTAGAATTGGTAGACGCAATATTTCAAAAAAAAAAAAAAGTAAACTAAGGTCTGGGAGAAGGTGATCCTATACTGTAGAGAAGGGATGCAAGCATTATGCTAAATCATTCTCATTTCAAACAGTTTAAAAGAAAAAAAGTGATCATAACAGTCAGCCATTTTGCCAGAAACCTGCAAACATTTCTATGTGGAGCACAATAGGGCATCTTAGTGAAATAATAATACAATGCACTAACATTTTAGGGGAGAAAATGACTGTGTTTATCTTCAATAAAATAAAAGTCATACAAATGTTTGTTTGTCGTGTTCATTTTGCTTGTAGTCAATATGCATCCATTGCCATACAGATATGAATGACTACTTTTGTAATTTAAATACTAATCCTTTTAAAGGTAAAAAAAATCCCTTTATTTAAGCATACAAAGCAAAAAAAGGAAACTATTCAAACAGGAAAAAACATGAAATGTTTTTCTTATTAAATTTCACACATTATTTTGTATTGCTATTGCTTACCATGTCCCCAGGCTTAACAGACACAGCGACCACTGTCCCAGGCATCGGTGATCTCAGAATGCTACTGGTATCTTCTTCCACCTTCTCCGGCATGTACTTGCTCAGCTCAGCTGCATGCTTCGTCAGCACTTGCAGTTTATACTTAAAGGTGAACAAGCAAAATTAAATAATTAGATTTATCTTCCAGAAGAAACAAAGCAGTCGCATATTCTGCTGATACAACAAGCTATTAACGGGTAATTTATTTATTACTGTTCTGTAATTTTATTCACTAATTTAAACAAACACATTTACAAAAGCATCTTGTATAGGGATTAGCAGCTGACAATAATAGCATTTTTTAAATTTTTGCATCAGTTTATGTTCTGGTACTTAGCATTATTCTTTTTTAATTTTCTAAATGTTTTATGAATTTGTAAAAATACTTTTTTGCAGGTTTATGGTTCAAAAGAATTGTAACATGTTCCCACAATTGATTCAGATATTGTAAAAGCCATCTATTCTTAAACAACATTTATAAGATCTAAATTATATGTTTTATTGAAAATGTGCAGTTTCCCTTGGAACTAAACTGCGATCATCCCAGGTTTTTTGTTCTTAATTAGAATAACTAACTATCTGTAATCTCTAAATCTCCCATTTATTTTAGGACATGTTTGGGGGAGTAGACTAGAATATGTACGCATTGCTAGTCTTTTTCTCAGTCAAATGCTTGTACTTTTTCCTTAACATTTATACTAAATTGCAATTGAACGCAGATTTTTGTCCTGAGTGGGCTACCAGTAGATGGCAGTACGTCTCTTTGGGTAATCATGTTAGTTGGCACATGATCTAGAATAGAGAACGGATAGTGGTAAGGGATTTTAGATTTACCATATATACAGTCAAATTCTGGCTGAGTTTTAAAACTAGAAAGGCTGGCATGTCTCGGGAACACCCTGCACTATACAAGTTTATATACCAGGATAAGTTTTATTACCCATATATTTAATATAAAATATATTTTTTTTAAATATTCACTTGAACTATATATGAAAAATCATCCTCATTAACTTCACACTGCACCTAAAATACTTTTAAATGCTGATACAAAGCAATGTATCAATGAATGACATAGTAGTATGTCATATGCCGGATAACACTCACATCACATTCCATAACAGGGATGGCAGATAGGTTTTATTTTTCATTATATCAAAGGTATAGATACTTTGAAAGATTTTTTTTTTACCCACTGACCTAAGTCAATTTTATAAAGAAGAAAATGGCTAATCTCTAGTAAAGCTGTTAAGATTTGATAACATGTTGCTTGTCCAATTTCTCTAATCTGACAGTGTGAATAATAACATCTTCGGTGTGTTTTTTTTTTTCTTTCTCTTGAGTATGTGTTTTGCAATCAAGTAATACAAGTGTCTGCCAGATTCAGAAGGATATGATCCTTAAGCGAAATTACAGTGCAAATAAAAGCTTTTTGCTCCAATTAAAATTTGCCTGACTCATAAGTGGCAGAGAAAAAGCAAGCAGAGTGCATTTTCCTGTCAATCTAATAAACATTCTGTGCAGAAGGAGTATTTATCAAAGATAAATTGTACTTAAAAGTCTTTCATTAAACCTATAGGGGGGAATATAATTACACAAAATTGCACAGTTTTGGGATCTGTGTATGTCGTCTAGATTCAGCTTATACTATGAAAATAGTAAAATATCAGGGGGAAAAGAACTCCATAATTATTAGACTCTGGTCTGGCATGATAATGCAATGTGATTTTTTTTTTACATTTCCAAGAATCATGGTAAACAGAATGCCTTTACATCAGTTTACATCTTAAAACACCACTGCTATGTAAACATTTTTGTTGATAATTTTAATTGCTCAAGTTTCACATAAAAACTAGGCATTTAAGCTAGAAAGTGTTTGAATGGCAATGAAAAAAAGCTTTTGTGCACATTATATAAACAATATGATACGTTATGGCTCTTGAAGAAGGTAAAACTGCATTGTTATAAATATATACAAAACAGACAATAAATGACATACTTTCAGTGCTAAAACTGGTGTAAGATAATGTTTCGTTTGTTTCTCTTGACTTTTTCTAAAGTGGCAAAGTTGCTTGCTTTGGATTCAGAGGTTATGTATTTCTATTCTAGTCATAGCACAAACATATATTCTAAAACATCATGTACACCACTATGGTGTGTGCGAACTCATGACAACCTGAATTCAGCAATCTGTCAGGCTATCTATATCACGTCTACTATGGGACTGTCTAAAGAATTTGTAGGTTCTTACATGGCTGTCAGTTAAACTCTTCTTGAGTACAATTACTTTTAATTTATTATGTTGTATTGTATAGGTAAGCAGCAATAGTGAAGTTATCATGACAGTCTATTCTACTCCAAACGAAAAAGAACATAGTGCATATATGATATGGAATACATCTCCTAATTAAAAAAACCTAATATTTCTGGGGAAAAAGAAGAACAAAAGAATAATGTTTTGAGAATCTGTTCTTCTTTCAATAGTAATGTGCAGTTCCTAACCATTGGATAGGTACATAAAAGGGCAAAACATAAAAACAAGTGATGTCACTGGAACGATCATTATATAGTAAAAGTAATTTCTTGCAAAATTAAAAAATGTTTTATGGACTGTAGGTGATATAAAAAAGGGGATTCTGAGTCTAGAAGGTATAAACATAAAAAAAAAATAAAAGAATGAAGAGAAAGCGGAAAAATAAAAGCATTAAGAGGGCCATATTTTAGAGGAAAAAGAGAGACAGGTGTATAGTAAAGAGGAGGGTGGTTGTTTGTGGTAGGGTGCTTGGATCATGTGTTACCAGGTACAAGGAAAAAAAGAAAAAGGAGGGGGCAGTCCTAAGAACACATTCAATGCAATTCAAAAAGGGATTCAGCGTAGGTGAGGAGACAAGAAAACTTCATCCATATTGAATCACAAATTCCTTTCTTGGATTATCATCATTGGCAAGGAGCCATTGTGGCAGGTGGTGCCAATAAGAATGAATAGAAGACCTATTTATGGAGAAGGGTTTGCATGTTCAAGGTACATATGTGGTTGTAGACTTCAAATATCTTGTTCCAAGACATCCTAAACAGAAGAACTCATAAGATATAGAAATAGGTACCTTTCTATGTGCTTTAATAATTTCACTATGCATCTTTTAAGGCTAATGGACTGTTCAGGTTTCCCAACATCTTCTAAATGGTTGATAGCAAGGGTGGTGGGGAATCAAAAAGGAAACTGATTCCTAAAAAATGTCAGTGGTCTGTACAAATCTCTGGCAATTAAAAAGTGACTAGCTTGGGGCCATTTGTTTTTGTATAAATCCTCTAGAGAAAGAGGGTGTTTGTCCACTAGAAGGTCAGGATTATCTAAGAGAGACACCAGGGCCAGATTCCCAGACCCAGATCCTTGGTTCTCAGATTCAGGAACCAAGTGTATGAGAATGGGGGACTTGTTTTTTCATGTATTGGTTCTGAAGTTAAATGGTTAACAGTACTGGATCAAAGAAATTGAACGTTTCAAATGCGGTATATTGAAATAATCATCCAAAGGAATAAGAATGCATGCCTTGTGATATAGGTTAAAAAGTTTGGGAGCCCAAGTTGTAAGCGCACAGGCTTAAATCACAAAAGGTGTCCAAAGCCAGGTTATTTTTAAAGCCAGGGATCGTAATTATCCAGAATAGGATTTGGGAGGTCGTATTTGGATTGTCTGAAAAATTAACATAAATTCAGGTGTTAATGTTAAGGATTCTGAAGACTTCAAGCCAGGAATTGTTGTATGGATCATTTCATAGAAATAGTGAGAAGGAAAGGTAAGTTAATGTGTGGTTGGCTTTTATACAAAATTACATGTTAGTGGGACATTACAATGCATTACAATGCAATCATTTTTGATAAGAAGCCCTTTAAGAAGCAAATTGTACATTTATTATTATGTACACTTTGCCTACTAATTTTAAAATTATTGCATTTAATCAGAAAGAAGTTTATATATTCGGTATGAAAGCCAGATCACAATGCTGAACATAAAATGGACCTAAACTCAAAAATTTTACTTTACATAAAAGGGCAGACAACTTTATATAGAGGTAAAATTGTATTTTTTTTTTTTTTTTTTTTTTTTGTGCACCAGGCCAAAGAAGGATACTGGGACGACCGGGACCCAATTGAAGAAACCTCCCAATGGATAGACAGATCTGGGGGATTAAAGCTAAGTGTGTTTTTTTTATTTTGACTTTATTTATGCTTTTTGACGTAGTTATGCTTTCAGCATTAAATAACAGAAAAAAGCTTTAAGCCCTAGTTACATTGATGACTTTGAAGAATTTTTAATCATGTAACTATTGAGTCCACAGCTATTCATATTATTATGTTCTATATCCTGATACCCTAGCATGTTCTATAGTATTGTTGCAAATAAATTGCAGTTGACTATTGACCAAAATGGAACTCATTGAGAAATAGATGAAAGTGATTGATCCATAGCTCTCTACTGTACCTCTTTTGTACTTGTGTTTAATTAAAAAAATTATTTTTCACAAAATGACTGTAAAAAGGTTTTGTACTACACCAAGGGGTCTATTTAAAAATGTTTTTCCCCAAAATTGACATAAATTTTAATCAGTTTTGGCTATTTAAACAACTAGACAATTGGGGGAAATCATGGGTCCCATGTAAAACCTGGGTAAAAATGATAATAAAAAGCTAAATTTCCTATGCAACCTCCTTTTTACTGCATGTATTTTCCCCTGATTTATTTTTAAATGTTTTTTTCTTATGAACAAAATACCTGTGTTAATAGTATAAATAAAGCAGCCATATAGCCTAACTGATATGTTGCATTCAAATTTCAACACAATGACTCAAAAGGTTCATTTTCCATAATTTTCCAATACTTGTCAATGAGTGGTTACTTCCACAAAGGCATCAGTGTTTGCTCTGTGAAAAACTCTATTTTGAAAAATATAATTCTATAGTAACTCCATACTGTCTAAATCTTTTGGCATGGCTCTATTGATCCCTGAATATACTGAAAAGGAGAATGGTGAGAGTATATTTAAAGTGTGGCTGTAGTTAGATACATGCTTCTAAAAGGCTGTTTGCCTAGGTATATCTGGTATAAACACATTTCGTCACAAACCTGGAACAAATGTTCTGTAAATTGGTGTTAAAAAAAAAAAAAAAAAAAAAGTTTACAGAATTACCTCTCCAATTAGCATTGCGGTTACATGAAAATAAATTTTCTCTGAATTTGCCAGTCCACAC
>NC_092858.1:61504327-61509888 GCF_032062135.1 Pyxicephalus adspersus
ATATACATATGAGGGCTGAGGGTTGAGTTTACAATGCAATCATTTTTGATAAGAAGCCCTTTAAGAAGCAAATTGTACATTTATTTTTATGTACAGTTTGCCTACTAATTTGAAAATTAATGCATTTAATCTGAAAGAATTTTATATATTAGGTATGAAGGCCGGATCACATTGCTGAACATAAAAGAGACCTAAACTCAAAATAAAAATATTTTGATTGAAGAAAATGTGTATTTATGTGTATGTCTAAAAAAATGTTTCAAGGTAGCTCATTATCAAGAGCAAATGTGTGGACTGGCAAATACATTAAAGTTTGTCTATCAAAAGGTAGTTTGTTTTGATGTGTGCTCATTTCACTGTTTGTGGGTCCAAGTCACTGCACATGATGTATGATGCCAACAGTCTACACCAACATAAAAACAAGGTAAACTACAGCTTGGATTAAATCAAGGACTAAAACGTAAACTTTGTTTCACCAGCATTCTCTTGTGAACTAACACAATCCCTTTTAAATCACCACCACATCAATGACACGTAAACATCTCAGCCAACATGATCAGATGTTGACTAGGATGTGCAGCCTTTTCATGACAATATATGTTTCAATCTTTTGAGAGTTTTACAACTGGCAAAATCACAGGCTGCAAGGAACTCTTGAGAGGCTGTTGACTACCCATCAAACTCTTGAGTGAATAAAAAACAATTAATGGGAGAAAGTAGAGATGTCAAAGTTCAGATAAGAAGGGGGTTGACAGGCTTGATCAGTAGACAAAGGGATGCATTACAAAAAAAGTTTTCATACATTTTTTTTTTTAATTACAGGAACAATCAACAGACCGACTCACATTATTAGTCTATGGTTAAACAGATAAAAAGTGTATACAATGCATGTGTTCAAATCGCACTAATAAGGTCTCTTAATATGATTGAAGGTACCCATTGGCATTAGATAATATTTGCTCAGTCTGCATGCTCCAGATTTTGATATGCTTGGGCCACATTCATCATCTTTATAAAACTTTTCTCAAGCAGTAAACTTCTGTTTAAGAGTAAAAAATCTGTACATACTTCGTTCATCTAAGATAGGATTGGAAGACAATCATCTAAACTCAATGAGCAGTTTAATATTCCAAATAATTGGATCCTTTTAAAGATTCAAACTATAATTAGGTGCAACAATGGTGCATCATCAGCCCATACTTTTATTTTCAAATGTAGAAATATTAGCCAGATTATGGAACTGTGAAACAAAGCACATGCTAGAAGGGGGCAAGCTTTTATACTTAAATTGTAAATGCAAACAACAAACTGCAATACTATTTAAGTGCATAATGTGCTAATGTAATACACAAATGTTACTACATTTTGTATTTATTTAAATAGTCTCCACAATGGAAAGCCCAGAGCTGGGGGCACTATAATGCCCTACTATCACAGCAAGTATTATTTTGAGACTTTCCCTCAGATGAAGGAAGAACTGTAAAAAAATTACCAACCTTGTATTACTATGAGAAGTGAAGAAAACCATAAAAACATGAGCTGTTAATGCTGCTTCACAACTGGAGCTTTAAATTTATTCCTTATTTACTCTAGATTTGCTATAGGGAATTTAAAAACTTTTTTTTCCAAAGCATCTATATGTTTTACCAAAATGCAAACTAATCTTCCCTATTATTTGGTTCTCACTACCCACACCTCAACCATTTTTAGCCTAGCACATTGGGCACAAAACAATTAATACCAATCCAACCTCCACGAAAAAAAAGTTATGGACAATACCTACAAACATACACTTATCAAACACTGCCCCAAAAAAAAAAAAAAGCATTATCTAAAGCGTGGATATTTCTTTTAAGAAAGAAAGTTTTATTAGAAAAAAACATGCCCTAATATTTATTTATTTTTTTTAATTTAGCTCCACTTTAGGGATGCAGTCCAAACCAAAAGAACCCCAAATGTGTTCCCACATTTAAACGCCCAAATTGTTCCTTCCTCATTCTCCTGAAGAAGTAGAAGCGAAATGCGTTGAGATAAGTTGCACATAAGCAATAACATTGTCCGATAATATATGGTCCGTGAGATGTTGCAAATGTACAAGGTCCTGAAAGCAATGACAAAAGGTTTATAACCTCCTTAATTGCTATTGTTGGAGTGGAGGAGTAAATTATTTTATTTCCATATGTTCTAATGAAAACATTGAAACAAAAATTCAAAATGTTAACCTAGAGGTACCAGTATGGCTTTTCTACAATGAAAAGCCCATCTTTTTGTGCATTGCTAAATTCTAACTGCTAGTCTCAGGAGAGAAGTGAGATTTGGCAATGTCAGTACTGTGTTGCTTAATGTTTTACTTGTTGAAGGCTATGAGATAAGGAAGTAAAGCCCTGCACCTCCACCAAGATGGCCACCCCCATACAAGGACATTATTTAATTTAAATTATTGGTTGTAGGACATTTCCAGACAATACTGTTACTATACTGTTACACAGTCATTTGCCTGCTTTTGTTGGGCACACTTTTACAAGTTTAGTTCCAGGGACAGCTGCTATATTCAACAGTAGCCCCATTGCTATAAGAGTCATTACTAGTATTGACTTTTTTTAACCAGTTAAACAAGTGAATATGCAACAACTCCATATAGGAAGAACTCTTTAAATAAATAGGAGCTACCTTATCCATTTAGATCACTGATAATTCTACAATGATAATTTCATGTATGAAAGTGTGAACACAGCAATTCTAAAAAATTGCAACACACTTTTAAGTAAAAAGGAAATGTTAATGTACAGCAAGTATCTGACAGAGCAACTCTCATCAGTGGCCTGATGGTAGCAAGAAAATAGTAGAATAAAAATTAGTCATTTTCCTTATCAGCAGCAACAACAGTCCCTTGAAAGCTGCCACGCAGAGAGAACAGATTGCTACACCATGTTAGCTTCCAGTAACAGCAAAAAAACTGAAAAAGACTAATTCAAGATAACAAAAGTACCTGAGGTGTTGCAAGGCCACCTAAAATTACAATTAGCGTTGTAAATGGGTTCCAGATTTTATGTATTAAAAGATGAAGGTCATTTACAGCTATTAGGTACATACACACATATATATGTCTCATATATATGGTCTCAGGAGATATAAGTGCCTGAGCAATAAACGCATCCACACAAAAATATTGAATGTAAAAGCTTGAGAATGTCCATGTCCTCTATATAAAAAAAACAAAAAAAACAGGATGAACACGGTAAATGAGCAGATAGTTGATCGGATGCTGTGTGAGCCACACGGCAGCACACATCTGCACTCACTAGACTAGACTGTTAGCATAATGCTTTGACAACTCCATCAGTGCAGTCTCAGGGTAGCTGTCAATCAGAATGCATCATTTAATTCAACAGCACTCAGAGGATTTTCCCCTGCAACCCACATGACAGCACATCTACAGCTCTATTTATATCTAACAGGCAGTTTTGTTTGCAATGCTGCTATAATTATAGGAGGGGGAAAAAACACATGCAACAGGCAGCAATGTTATCCGGCTTGTGTGTTTCTTTGCCATGCCATGCAATGTGCGATCTCACTTCACAGTCCTGACAAATGATAAAAGCGCTATTTTCCCCGCTTCCCTGTTCAGACAGCACTTCATTTGCAGCTATCTATAATTAGATTAATGGTGTAGTGCAGTACAAAGCAGGCCTACTTCACATCAGATAGCATATGAATTAGGACAAACACTTATTTCAATTCTAGGCAGAGAAAGCAGTGACTGGGGTATTTAGCATAGCCTTTATGGCGGAATGAGATGTTAATTGTGTACCATTACCTCTAAACTGCTTGCTTGTTGTATAAATCACTGTGCTAATTGATGCAGAGATAGAAATGTAGCCACAGGCAAGAAAGCGATGGAATGAGAGCGCTGGAGATGGTGGATAAAGGATTATCGAATAAAACCAGATGGAGATGAGGCTCTTTTGAAACCTTTGCATTCTACCCAAAAGCAGTACTTTTGAAAAGTACAGAAAAACTGTTGTAGTGAAGTGTGGAGGACAAGAAAAGAAATGACATGGCACTTTAGATCTAAAATACCCTTGTGCTTAGAGAAGGAACCGAGACCTGACGTGTATGCTGATTATGTTAAAGAAATGAATGTGCAGTCTTTAACATTAACGCATTTTAATAGAACAAAAACCGCAAAGCTCTTTGTAAGCCTTATAGCCATCAAATCCACTTGTTAGAGAGCTTTGTTCAAAATTTCCTTAAAGATCCTACATTTTGGAAAGAAGTTAGTTCACTGTAACAAATGAAAAAAAATAGGGTTTCAGTATGATCCACACAACTAAATGTCAAGTTAAGAAACACGCCAAAAATGACTGCCGATGGTTTTTACATAGAAATGACAAACACATAAGAACAAATAAATAACACAGCCTAAAGCTTCTGGAATATATGAGAGTGATAGAAACATATAGGATTGTACAAATGGAATCCTTATAGTTTCTTTTACAGTTTTTAAAGACAGTCTTTGAGAAAGGAAAAATGGGCTTTATAATTGTCCCTTGGCGGGCATCAACAAAAACATTCAGGAAGTACTTAAAACTTGCCTGCCAAATTGAAGATTAATAAAACATACCCTTTCCTGTTTATACCATCTATGCTGAGTGACAGGAGATTACAATATTTGTACAGGAACCCCTCATCATTTCACGGTTGAAAAGATCTAGGAAACAATGTGAACATAGCAGATTTGTAGCCTAGCCCCTTTAAGTAACATTTGTACATTTGTTTATACTGTCCAAACACAAGAATTCTTTGGATACATTTTTACCAAATCGTGTTCAGAACTATTTTCGAAATTTCACCTATCAACTTGTAGATAGGGGAGTGAGTACCCACCAGGATGGAGTATTTTCCATTTCCCCTGAAGACTAAACAAGCCGATAAAGGAGTGAATGGAAGGTACAGTTAGGTCCATAAATATTTGGACAAACACAACTTTTGTCTAATTTTGGTTCTGTACATTACCACAATTAATTGTAAATGAAACAACTCAGATCAAGTTGAACTGCAGACGTTCAGCTTTAATTCAGTGGATTGAACAAAAAGATTGCATAAAATAGTGAGGCACTAAAGCCTCTTTTTTTTTTTTTTACACAATCACTTCATTTCAGGGGCTCAAAAGTAATTGGACAATTGACTCAAAGTCTATTTCATGGGCTGGTGTGGGCAATTCCTTCATTATGTCATTATCAATTAGGCAGATAAAAGGCCTGGAGTTGATTTGAGGGTGGGGTGTATGTGGAAGATTTTGCTGTGAACAGACAACATGCGGTCAAAGGAGCTCTTCATGCAGGTGAAACAAGCCGTCCTTAAACTGCAAAAACAGAAAAAACACATCTGAGAAATTTCCTACAATATTAGGAGTGGCAAAATCTACAGTTTGGTACATCATGAGAAAGAAACAAAGCACTGGTGAACTCCAAAAGACCTGGATGTCCATAGAAGACAACAGTGGTGGATGATCAAAGAATCATTTCCATGGTGAGGAGAAACCCCTTCACAACAACCAA